>NW_010431442.1:22823-40997 GCF_000710305.1 Buceros rhinoceros silvestris
CAGCAGGAGTGAGTTTGCTCATGTTTTTCTGTGCACACGTGCGTGTGTGTTTCCAAGAGTAGGAATAACTTGTGAATGGGCAGGATGAACTCCTGCCCTGCTCATGGAAACGGTTGACACTGCGCATCACTGAGCTTTGCAACAATTCTCCTCTGGGGGAGAAGGGGAAAAAAGGAGTGGGTAGAACAGGCATGTAAGGGCTGACTCAGTGAACAAATGTTCACTTAGTGGAACAAACAGAAGAAAGTAATAAGACAGCAACGAATTTTCCGGCTTGCTGACAAGAATAGCTGGCACCAAGTGCTCAGACCTGTGGCACTAACAGGCTCTTCAATGCAGGATCAGGAGCAAAAAGACTTCAGGCCTGTTTCTGCTCTCATCAGGAGAAACATTAAAGTCAGCAGAGCTATTCTGACATGCATTCCCATATCTGGACGCCAGATGGGAAATAAGTATCACATTTTTAAGAGTGAGAGTGACTAACCATTAGAACAACTAGCAGGGGAAGCAGCAGATTCTCCAACTTCTGAGCCCTAACTGGGTGCCTGCTTTGTGCAGGCTGTGTTTAGTGAGACACACAAAGCTCGCTGCAAGGACAGCAGTCTACGTACGGTCTGTGATTGCAGAACATACTATTCAATCTGGCTCTTACTTACAGAATTCTCACAGAATTTTACCATTCTGTAACAGTCAGAACAAATGAATGGAGAACTGGGCCATGCATTATTGTTTCTCAAGTGGGTACATGAACCAAGCTTCTAGTGTAAATACTTGCAATAAGGTTCAAAATTCATTTTTTTGTTAACTCCTCAGCTGGTATAATCGCTTCATTTGAAACTCACAGTAGCTCAGCTAAACTAGTTAGAATACAAGTGAGTTAATTTCCTTTTTGGAATGAGTACCTTTGCTCTACACTGTGATTTTAGAGAACCAAGATCAAACCTAATTTACGGGCAAAATCTGTGACCCCAACATTTTGGTTTTACTATTGGATTTCTGCTGGTTAATCCTGCTTAAGGTTCCAGCCAACTTGCAAGAGATGGACACAAATCACTCAGGTAGAATCTGTCTCTCTCTGCAATACAGAGTACGACCTTGGAAGTTCAAAATAAATAATAGTCATATCAAAGATTCATTTGCACATAATCTCTTCCAGACGGCAAAGCCTGTGAGCTAGTTTAAAATGATTTCTCATTGAAAAAGACATACATTTCTCTCCAAACAACTCATAGAGTTTGTAAACATTTGTCTGTGTGTCCTCAGACATGTACACTTACCTCTAATGAACTGTGTGGTACACGAGTATCCAGTGAAGATGGAACCGTGCTACTGTAACTGGTGATGGGAAAAACCAATTTGGAAAACTTCATCAGCTGAGTTTTGTAACAAGTTCTAGATGAAACAGCTTTTGATAAATGGGTTAGATTGTGCCTACGCTTTCATTCTTTTTAAGCAACAATGAACATGGCACCAGCGAGGAAAGTTTGTACTGGTTCAATTAATTCTGATAGCCTAGTACATGGAAAAGCTAAGATACAACATCTCTAAATGGTGACATTTTATTCTTGGTGTTTCATTATTATTCATTCAGTATTCATTGCAATGCATCTCATCTGGATTAATGCAGTGGACATCCAAGTGGATCTCCCTTTGCTTCAGTTAAAACTGTGTTGTACTTCACGATTGGCGTAAGTAATTGAAATAATGCTGCTTTCTTCAATCACATAATCCACACATTACAAAAGTATGTAAGTGTTTTTGTCTGCTCGTTAGTAAGTTGCATGAAAAGAACAGACCAGAACTCTCTTTCTTGAGTTCAAGGAGATGAACAGCTTATTTTCTTCTGCTGTTTAAATATGTAGTTGGCTATGAATAATTCGTGAATTTCCTGTACGCAACGTGCCCATCTTCAGCCATCTCCAAGCATCACTGCACATGAAAAAGGAACTATCCTGAAAAGTCATGGTCCACTATACTGAAAGTCATGGTCCAGAATAGCCCCAAGACACCGCACTGGACTGTATGCAAGAGAACAGAGCGAACTAGCTCTTTGTGGCTGTCCACCAACAAGCTCCATTTTCAGTCACTGTGCCATTCTGCCCTCTGTGTAAAACCACTAACACTGTTAGGGATCTCTGCTGCCTTCCACCTTCAGAGTTCAGCATAAAAGACAACTTCTTTGCTGCTCCCAGGCAGAAGCAGAAAAGCCTGAATCCCCAAAGGACTTACCGCAGCGGAGCAGGCAAAAAGCTTCCCCCTACCACCACAGGGCCCGGCCGTCAGTACTGGTGTTCAGGTAAAGCTGACTCCTTCAAAAACTCACCTTTGGGTCCCAACCTATTAGTGCTCTTTCAAATTTTGAGATCAGACATAAATCTGCATCATCGATGTCTTTCAGGGATCAAGTCATGCGCCACAGTCAATACGGTGAGTGAGCCTATGTTTTGGGTCCCTAGTTTACGCAGTGCTCCAGAAAACGGACTCTTCTTCTAGCCTCATAATTTCTAATCCTGCCTGCACATTTGCAGTCTCTTGGGTTATTGCCTCTTTTCTTCAACAGTATGTTTTGTCCTGCATCAAACAATAAACCAAACTAAGCACTTCTTCACAATACTCTTCTAGTTTTTCATGTCCTTTTCATTCAACAGGATTTGTCAAACCCATTTTTGACACGCTGTCACACTCACCAGAGCTAATGGTACGTTCCCTGGGGTAGGCAGATACTTGTTCTCTCCTTAGTTAGTGGTGCACTTTGTAAAGCACAAACAACAGTCAGCTCTTTCAGTAAAGCTGAGCTTAAGCTGTGTTTTTCTGGAAAAATATATTACCAAGCAGTAACAAACACAGCTGTCTGGTTTTTGTTTTGGGTCAGGTGGTAGAAGATCTGAAATTAATTCAATCTCCAAGATTCAAATCCTGAATGAACATAGATAATATGAAAATCTACCACTCGGGGAATTATAGTGCGTGTTGATTTTTTCACTGCCTCTCTTTTAGGGACAAATTCTACTTCCTATTACACCAATGTAAATTCATGGTAATAACACTGACATTGGTCGTCTTGCACCAAAATATACCCTTGTGTATCAAATTAGGGTATGGCTCTCCATCCAAACGTGAAAGGCATGGTATGAAAAATGCCAGTTACTTATTTACAGTGGAGTGCCTGCGGTGTCATTACCAGCTGAGCTAATATGTATTTTCAACTTTTTGAAGATAATTTACTAACAACGCTTTGACACACATTTGAAGATGTGAGTTTAAAAAATGGAAATCCTGAAGAGAGCATGCATTGTTTTTTTAGTATTTCTCCTCACTATTATGAGAAATTTGCTCAAAATCCAAGTGAAGAACACTGCCCTGCTCCGTATCCCCCTGATGCACTGCTATGGGCCAGCCAACTGCGTGATCTCATGGAGAAACCACTGGCCTGAGGATCGCAGCAGCCAGACCCTACTGCCTCCCCTGCCATGACTTGCTCCTCTCCCAAACTCAGCCTCTGACCTTTCGATCTTGTTCTCTGTGCCTTGCTTAATCTTCAAGCTGGGAAAGTATCACTGTTCGGGGCAGTCTTGAAAATAAGTCTTGAGTAAGCATCGGACAGAGGCTGTGTCAAAACCCTTTCCTGGGACTGATGAGTGTATGTTTTCTGAGCAGAGTCTCTTTGGCCAGGGCTTGCCTCCAAAAGTCAAGGCCAAGCTCTAGTTACGCTGGCAAAGCCCCTTGCAGATACTTGTCATACAATGACTAAAGAAATTTCTCTGAAAGCATTGCTACATCAGGGTGCCTTCCTCCCCTCCTCCCCACATGTCCAGCTAGCAACTACTCTAGGCAAACAGCGTAGTACAAACCTGACTATCTGTCTATCCGCTTCTTCCTGTGAAGACAACGGCAATCAGTTACAGCTCTTCCCCACTGACCTAACAGAGATCAGTCTTGCTTAAGAGCCCTAAGCAGGGGTCTGATTACAGGAGGCAACAGACCCCCTAGTACCATCAAGTAGAGGTATGTGCGATGGGACAGTGGCACAGGCAATGCACAGGCACCCTCTCCAGTGCAGCTGCAGCTGCTCCACTTAGGACTCGAACCTGGAATTTCTGAGGTGTTGCTGCAGAGTATCTAAATTGAATTATTATTAAAGAGGCTGCATTATGCTCCAAAAACCTCACTTCAACAAGCAGACCCATCTCCTTGCTCTCTGTCCCCTCCCACATTGCCCTATCTTCACACATTTGGACCCTTACGTGAATGTTGCACTTAAGTCATCCTCTGCAAGGATGTCAGGGAGGTCATTTTCCTTCTGCACAACTGTTTTTTTTTTCCTTTTTGGAACTGTCCTTGCCATTTTACAAAGTTCCCAGCTCAGAGGGAATAGTGCATGCCTGCTGTGGGTGTTATGTGAACGGAAATTATGTGGTTTGGATTTTTATGTGAGAATTCCAGAAGAAGGCAAAATGTTACAAATAACCTCCATAAATCATTTTAAACAAAGCTCAGGAAATGCCATAATGATTTAGCTGGCAATATCTAAAAAAAGTTCACACTGTTCCCTGACTCCTTGTAAGTATGTTTGCTTAAGATGTAGTTGAAAAAGTACTGTGTTACCGTTTACATTTTCCATTTTGCATCTCCTGTCCAGCTCACTGCTGGCAGCTCTGAATTTGTACTATGCAGGATTTCATCATGCAAACAACCATCCCTCTGGGGCTACGAAATAAATGGCTGGAGAGAGAGGTACCAACCAGAAAGCAGCTGGGGAAGGCTGCAGTGACAGGCTGGTGACACCTATAGAGTTGCGGAGTTACTGCAGTTTCCTTTGCCCTTCACATTCCTCATTCATTCAGGCTTTACTCAAGGTGGGGGATTCCACACTAAAAACTGGCTATTTGTTGTCCTGTACTGTCTCACACATTTATTTATGTCACTGCAAAATCCTGAATAAAAAAAAAAAAAAAAACAAGGAGATTACTGTTTTGTACCAAATGCTCTTTGCAGGTGGATAGCCAGACAGTGAAGAACCTGCCTTGTTTAGACCACATCAGTGATGCGTATTGGTTAGGAAGAAGATAAACTCCCTACTATAAAATACCAGTTTTAGTAAACAAGTTTAAGGAAATTAAATTAATATTACCAACCAGAGACGTAGTTTCAGGACGGCAGTAGATGCCTTGTTGCCATCAACCTTTGACCTCCAAAGTCATACTAGAGTGAGCTATGGAATGAAAAAGAACAGAATTTGGAGCGCAATCGTAAACTCCGGGAGTTTGTGATCATTCCCTCACCGATCATCCACTAGGCTCAGGATAGTGGATGAGCTGTTTTGTGAGCATATGCAGTTATAAAATTCTCTCTTGCCTCATTGGTTTTATATCAAGAAAATAGTTGTGTACAGGCAAATCTGTTTACTTGCTTGTCTCTCAGATAAGTGTTATACCGTTCAATAAAAGCTCACGTCTTATAAACAGATAAAACTTATTTATTTAGTATATAAAATCAATACCAGGACACCCTGCATTAATTCCAAGATGTCAGAAATCGCTTACTACCATTTTTATTCCTATTTTTATTCTTTATCTGCCCCAGGAGGGCTGGGGTTCAACTGCGTCTACTTAGTGAGAAACCAGCCATCAGCGCGCTTGCAGTAAGCGTGGGTAAAGCCCTTCCCAAATCTTCGTCTGCAAAGCCAAGCCATGACCTTAGTCTGATGCTCTGATACAAGACAAAGTCAGAGAAAAGAAATATTATCAACTCTGGGGTTGATATTAAAAACCCTGGTGTTTTTTACCAGTGGGAACTGAGGCACATGGTAATCTGCTCATACACTCCAAAAGTCTGTGTCAGAGCTGGAACTCTAATTTAGATCTCTCGAGTCTCCGCAGTGCCATTTCTAATGTCTCAGTGAAAGCAGACTTAGATTTCTGTCACATTCCTGAAGGCAGTGGCCCTTAGACAGGCCCCCTCCAGCTGCCATACATGACTGCAATGTCTCCGAGAGCTGCTCTGAGTGACAGGAGACACTTTCTTTCCCTGCTGGCAAGATAAGTGTGTTTATTATTTCCTCAACCTGCGTTTTGGAAGGTTACTTATGGAGGCTTAGAAGTTCACATGTGACTCTTTTGTGCCAGTCCTCAGAGTCACGGTCCCTGCTGCTGATCGTTTGCAATACTCTTTTGATCCACAGCTTTGAAGAGAGATCTATCAGAGAAGAGGGGAACTGCCACAGCTGTCTTTTCTCTAAGTATTTAATCATGTTTATAAAACCAGAAGGGAAAGGTGCCCGTCCTGTGCCCTAGGCACTCTTGATGATTATTTAGAAGCACAGCATAACAGAGCAACAAAACCAGTAGACACACTCAGTCAGCAGCAACCTTTGCTTAGAGCCTGCATCAAAAGTGAGAGAGTAATATGAAAGAGGAAGAATATCCAGATCTCCAGGGATAAAAATAACAACAAAAACCACCACACACTGGGAAACAGCTGTGTTTCCAAAAGCTCTAGAATTTGCCAACTCCTAATTTGGGACTGAATCAACGCATTGGGGAATTCTGCACAAAGATGGGTAGACATATCCAGGACAAGCAGCATGACCATCATAGAGCAGGTCCCTGGAACATCTAGAATGTGGTTTATCTGTGCAATTAAAAAAAAACCCCAAACCGTAATTTCTCTTGATCACTGAAGAGCTTCTCAGAAATTCTTACTGGAAAGCTGAAGAAATTTCCACTTGGTTGGTCACAAGCATCGACAACTCCATATAAAAATGCATCTCTGGCTCCTCTCTCTTACCCATGCTTCTAAAGACACCAGGGATAAAATACAGCAACTTCACAGTCTTTGTTCCGATCCAGCACAACAGCGTTCAAGCACAGGATGCAACCATTCACATTAATGTCACTCTGGGAAAAAAAAAAAAAAATTGACAAATTACTTCCCCCACACGCACCCTGAGGCTTTTCTAATCATTCAGTGCCATTCACCGAAGGCTGTTGTTTTCTCCCAGGAGGTGACAGCTCCTTGAAGGAGTATTCCTGAAGTACCTTAAGTGGCTTTCAGAGGAAGCTGTGACATTGACATGCAGGCAGAACAAACCAGGAGGTTTAGAACACCTCACTGGGAGGGTAGCTGAGAGCTGGGTAGCACCTGCAGCCGAGCTGGCAGGCAGAGATTAAACCTTGTACTGCAAGAAAATATGCTATTAATTTCATCAAGAATCATGTCCTAGTTCGTATTCTCTTTACATGTTAGTTTTCTACGGGGTCCAGATTGGTTCTGTAGGTTCTGTGTATTCCAAGCAAACTTTTCATAATGTCTCTTCATTTCACATGTTGAAAAATATTGGGACAGTGTAAAGGTCCACCGAATTTACTCTTATTAGACCTATATAAACATCTCCCAACTGATGACCAGCTCCCCCTTAGGAGGATGGGGACAGTTTGCCCGTCACTGATTTAGGTTTTGAAAGGCATTCTCCTGGTAAGCATACAGACTAGCTTCAAGCATCATGAAGCCCTTAAGCCACAGATCTGTAATAGAGCCTGTGCAGAATTGCAGGCTTCTGGAATTTCATGTTACCATTCCTTCCCTCACAAGGCACAACCCTTTCAGCCCAGTCCTGGTTTCCAAACTCATATTACCACTGTTCTTTCATATTTTGTGTTCTTACATTTGTTCTGCTACATGTTTATTGGATTCCACCCTGACGTCACTAGCATTTACAAGAACATGGTAGACAAAAGGATTGCTTCAGTCTTCTGATGCCATGAGCTCTGGCCTCTGCTCCTTCTCACCAATAAACTTCAAGTTGTTGAGCCAAACTGGACTGGTTCCAAGTCACGTCAATGTTAATATGCACGTGTGTCTGCTGCTGTAGCGCCTCATGTGAACTGCAGTACAGCTGCCCTGTGCTTCCTTTCCCTTCGGTCCCAGCTATCTGAGATCTCCTGTTGACACTGAACGGGCACGAGGTAGGGCAACTACCACAGCATGCCCGGACTTGCCTGACCCTAGGTCATTTAGAGAAACCCAGTGGGTTGGCATGACAATCCCAAATTATTTAGGTGACACAGAGACAACACAAACTAAATTAAAATAAAAATGTTCCTTTTCTGTTCAGGAAACATAATACAACCAATTCACTTTGGGACTACAGAAATATCTGAGGCTTCCATTTCCTACCAGCATTTATTGGATCTTTTCAACCCACAGAAAGGAAAACGTATCAATATTATTATATTTGGCCCAATTCCTGATAAACACAAATTTTCAAATACCAGAATTTCACATCGGACAAAATGCTTACATTCGTTTGCTCTTTTACTGCAGAGAGTGGGAAAGAATCCTAAGCATAAATATATCAACATCCAGATTATTTCTGCTTTCAGATGGAAAGGAGGAGGCATAAAAAGGCTGAACTCTGACTGATCCATGGACAAAAAAAAAAAAAGAGAAACCAGTAAATCACCCAAATTACTCTGAGGAGCCGGGAATTCTGACTCCTTCTTTGTCCTGTCATCAAAAACACATAACAGGAGAAGGTGGGCGTTAGAACACCTGTAATTGGCAGCAACTAGGCTAATCGTATATAATCTATGTAATACAAATACTTAAAAAAATACTTTCTCCAACCCCCACAGGAAAACTGTATCACTCCACACTCCTACGATGCATTGTACTGTATTTCTTCTTGTTAAAACTGTATCAGCAGTTTGTGTAACAGTCTTACTAACATGCTTAAATTGGAAATAGGAAGTCGGTAATAACACAAGCAAGAGCATCTCTGTGTTACTTCTGCGCGTGCAGGCAATACATGCGTTATGTGTCCCTACCCTGCATCAACAAGAGCGATTAGATTGCTTGATTCCTGGGTGGTATTAAACTGAAACTGAAGGTCACCCTCTTGCTGCTCTCCTGCTCTTGGGGACATCGCATCAGAAAACATAAACAGGGTTTCCATGTTGTAAAAGAGTTCATGTCCAGGGAATTGACATTTAAATGAATAGATTAAAATGGTGTAAAAATTTAACAAGCAAAATTATCTCAGACAGAGTTCCTACTCAGAAATAAGATCTAGTCACACCTCAGTACTGCTTTAGGTGAGTCTCTCGCCATCACGCTGCAATGAAAACTGGCAATGGAGCTTTCAGCTGATACAAAAAATTATTCTCTTTTGTTTCTCAGTTGTTGAACTGTTCCAACAGCTACTTGAATTCAAACAGCTCTTAACCAGTCACACAAGAACACGGAAAGAGAAAACTAGAGCTTTAGGCCTTTTAAGACTTATTCCACTCTGGATAGAAGCGGACTGAACTTTCATCAGCCTCAAAAAGAATTGTCCTGGCTTATGCCACGGATGAGCGTGACCTTAGAGCATATTTGTTTTATATGCTAAGTCAAATACACGCAGGTATAAGCTCAGAATAGCACCTTTGAAGTTAGGGCCTGTGGGCAAGAGGTTAAGGAGGCTCTAAGGCAGGCTTTGTCCCCAGCCATACCATCTTGATAAATCACAAAAGTTCAAAGCAAAGTAAGCTCTGAGGAATTCAAGAAAGAAAGTCCAGTACTTAATAGTTTTGACCCAGCATTTAGGTTTAGAAGAGATTCTCCTATTATTTCAGCTAGCATTGCCAATATATTTGAATCTTCAGTGACACTAATACACAAAATAGTACTGCAGTCTCATCACACAATCTTGACCCTTCAGACCAGGGATGAGACAGTCTCCAAGCCGTGAGGACTTTTTCTTATCTCAGATACCACTGACTCCAGAGAGAACTCATCTTGCTGGAAGCTGAAATCTCCTCATCCAAGACTTCAGCTCAGTGACCACCTTGGAGCCCCTGCTTCCTCAGACGTTGTCCTTCACTACAACCCTCCACCCTTCTTTCATCTGTGACATCCTGGCATCCACAGGTAGCCTGTGATATCAATGTTGTTCTCAGCACAAACTCAGAACACAGCCCCATGGCAGCTACTGTGGAAACAATTAACTCTATCCCAGCCAAAATCGGCACAACCGGCAACTGTCAGAGCTGTATAGCTTGGAGTAAGTGTATTTGTTTTCTTTAATAACACCTGTTCACTTCTTGCCTCCTCTGAAGGCCTATGACAGTCCACTCCCTGCTTCATTCTAAGAAGACAAAGCAACAGGGTAGGGCTGTAGATGTTATATCATTATATATAGTGACATAACAGTTGGCCATCAGTAAGTAACTCTTTTTATCTCAAGATGAAGCTCACCCTCCAGTTTAAGTTTGGATGACCTTTCAGTTTCTCTTGCTGAGCTCTGTGCTTGAGTGCCACATGGATCCTATGTCAGTTACTCCTACTGTGAGTATCATACACATCACCTGGTGTGCATTGCCAAGCTCTAAATAACGGAAATCGCTCATTACTTTCTCAAATGGTTATTACAGAAAATTAAACTGTCTGTGTTTCTTGCAGGATATAAACTTTAACAGTCTTCATATTTTGCATGAGAAATACTAAATTACATGGCAGACAGTGCTGTTAACCAACAGCAATAAGGCCTTTCAAAGACAGGTTCTCCCACCCGGTGAGTTTTAGTAAAGGAGCTCAAATCAAGTATTCTTGACATTCTATATTTATACTCGCTCTATTTTTTCCCCAGTCAGGCTATATTATGGTTATTTGTGCAGAAACAGTTTGTGTAATGACAAAAAAAGGCTAAGAATTAAAAATGCATGTATCTGTTAAGAAGACTGACGACAGTAACAATGGGTTCCTGCACATATTCTGTAAATAGCATTCTAGAAAAGCGATTAGTTTCACCTACTGCAAAAGGAGTATCTACACGAGAAAAATGCCAAAGCTGCACTAGAAAACTTTCACCTGACGTTCGCTATTGCTATTCAGGTTTTTTTATTGTTATTCCTCATTGTTAATATTTTTTCACAGGGAAAACTTAATTCATAAGCTCCCATATGTCAGAATCTGAAGTAACTTTTGAGCACTGCCTGATGAACTAGGCTTTGTCACAACAGGCAGAAAGAAAGGCGCTGCTGCTGCTGGCAGTTCAGTAACGCTAAGTGACAACGAGACTGGGAACGAATATCAACTAGAAGAATTCAAAGAAAAAGCTTGAAAACAGCTTCAGGTGCCAGACAAAGCAGTCTTGCCGAGCATATGCCAACTTCTGATGACTACATACAATATGCAGGTCCTTGCTTTCTTAATCAAGGTAGTTTCAGCAAAGGAGTATATATATCTTGTCTTTTATGTTACCCGCTGAGACACAGAAGTTAAAATTCTTAGCTGCCCTGAAACCTAATTAACCCAGAGACAAAGCTTCTCTTTTCCAATACACCTACTGACGGCATTTTTAAGATATCAAGATACTAATAAAACCAAAGAAGGTATCTTTTAAGGTGGCGATCCCCTAGAAACACAATACCAAACTCGGCTCTGCTGGTGTAGTATTTTGGTTTGCCATATGGTGACCCCTTGAGGCCACCATTACTCATCTACACCATCCACGTATTCATATACATGTCTCTGTACAGCCATAATTGCTGGTACATGAAAGGACAGGCAATGAAGGAATTTCAGTAGCAGAGGCTATTTATTTGTCCCAGATACATGGGAATCTTAGGAAGTATCACTGAAATTATTCTTTTCTGAATAAGGTATCTGAAATTCCATGTTTTCAAGTATTTCTGACCTTGGTAGGACTATGCCACACCAGAAGATAATTTCTATGAAACATTTTTCTGTGGGACTTTTGGACCAAATGTACATGCAGTCTATTGCTATGAGAGCTTGTATTTCTGTTCCCAAGGACGATTTTTTGACATTAATTTTCTTCAATCTGGCACAAGATGATTATTAAATCAGAGAGATAAATGGGTGAAAGTCTTCAGCCATTCCCAGCAACATAGGCTTCCGCTACCTCAAGTGTGTTGATTCTGCATAGCAGCAACACTTGCTGTGAAATGCTCGTTTACTAATACTTGCAAGACTACAACAAATGTACAAAACCAGCAAGGATACTGTGAACATTAAGAAAGGGCAGCTGATTGTTTAATCTAGAGAGAGAGAATATTAGGAACACAGCTAGCTGTTCGCTGGCATGCAAACTTTTATAGTCAAGAGGCAATATTCTCTGTCGTGACAGCCTTTCCTTTCAGATCTGTGCTTTTGGCCCCCATCATTCCCCCTGGAATCACAGCAGCTGAAGCTTGACTATGGATTTTTACATAAAGGGAGATCTGGCTGGTGATTGCTGCTGGTTTTGCCAAAACTTTTGTGATTTGACTATTCGTGTGTAAAATATGCAACAGCAAGAATGCAAAAATCATGCAGAGCCAATATTTTGAATGCTAGATGTGGACAGAAGGGGTCCTGCAGGGGATAAATGAATCTAGGGATAACTGGGGTACTTTAACACTTCATGACGATTGACATGTATTAAAAGGCATTTTAGAATCAGCTGTATACATCTCATTGACTTCTTTATGGTTAGGTTTCCGCAGCAGCCATTGATCCTTTTCATTGTTGGCTAATACAACAAATTTTCATGGGCTTTAAATATGTAAGTGACCTACTGTACTTACCAATGGATTGCATTTCTGTTTGCAAAAAAAGGATGTCTTTTAGCACCTAAAATCCAGCTCTTGTAGTTTCATGCTTTTTTAAGAGTCTCACCTGCTTTGTTATGATTGAGCCCTGTTAAGCTGGTGTAGAAAACTACAATCCTGGCTTCAGGAATTTACTACCCAATTTAGAAAAAGATACTTTAATCAGTGATAACAAATATCAAGGGGCAATGAAGGAAGAAGAATACAGGTGAATAAGAACAAGCAATTGCAGAAGCTAACGAAATTATTTTTATTTTAGAATTTCCCCATCAAATCTTAATAGCTAATATTTCATTAATCTTTTCTTCTACCATTTCAAAATCAGCCCAGCATCAACTGAGCAATCCTGAACTCACAGGAGTTCCCAAAGCAAATTTGAAATTTTACATGTGCTGTGTTGGTGAATTCTGCCTTCACCTATCCCCCCAGGAGCTGATACTGACAATACGCCCAGTGCCCACCAACTTCCTCAAGCAGTCTTAAGCTGAGGAGTTACTAATACTGAAGGTCCGATGAACACCAGCTGCTTCTGAACATAAATGCATTGTCTATTTTATTTTTGTTCCTTCTCATATTCGTACAGCAATTGGCCTAAAGCTCTTCCACTTCTCATTATCAGGCCATTTTCAAAACTGCAGTCTCACAGTATCTGAGCACGCGTTCTGCCCTCCAGCAAAGGTATCTTTCACGCTGTAAGCGTAGAGGTCTGTAGGCATGATCCTCTGAAAGCACACTGCCATCAGGGTACTTTCTGTTCTCAAACAAGGAATAGTAAGCTGCCATTCCGATTTCCTCTGAGCCATATGCTTCAGCATCTTGAAAACATCCAAGCCAAGACTTCTTTTGCTTTTCTTGAACCTCTGAAGTGAGACAACCTCACAGACCCAATCTCAAACTTTTGGATTTATTTCTGACTTTCATGCAAGTTGAGGGTTTTTTTACCTCAAGCAGAAATTATGCTTCCAAAGTTTTGAATATGACCAAGTTAGCCTTCTGCAGTGGGCATTTATCAAAATAGCTGCTGGTGACACAAGCTGAGAGAAGGGAAACCCCAGGACACACACCATATGGTGACAGGCACAGCAGCAGAAACAGCAATTACTAATTAAAACAGTTCTTCATGGTTTCAAAATGGCTTTTCCATGAAGTATTAACAACTGCTGGTTAATCCTTCCTTATGACTATTTAATTGTGAATAAATACACCTCTTTCTCAACTTTGGGAAAAGTTTTTTTTTTCTTCTCCTTCTGCCTTTTTTAACATTTGAAATATAAGGAGTATTATAGTAACCATGGTATCCTGGTGACATAATGGTTACCATGAGAACAAAGCTGAAATAGTGTCATCAGAGCCCCTTCTCTCCGCTGTGTGTTGAGTTTTATATTTAATAGAGATGGCCAAATGGCTGCCACCCAGCCTGGCCAATTCTAACCTGCTTCACTTGGGTTTCAAAGCTTCTAAGAGCAAAGCTGCCCTTCGCTGCTGCCTTCCACCTTAGCATGGCTGGTTTTGCTTCAGGGCAACAGTGCCACCAGCTTATCAAATCAGCCTGCGTAGCAGCCAGGTAAGATGATAACTGCATCGTAGCAGATTCCCCTAAGACAGCAGCATTTGTCATGTCCCTAGGACATATGCCAATATAGCCTTTGGCCACGTGTAAAATGGCAGTTCTTGGTCTTCACTTGCCAAACAAATCAGATTTTAAATCATGTTTACTTAACTGTGCTAAAAGATTTCTTTGCTAACCTCTGCAGCATCTCTCAACGCATGACTGTGGTCTAGTCCTGCAACAAACTCTGCCCAGAGAGTGCTTCGTACCCACTAAGGAACCCACTGGTATCAGGGGGCACTAGCTAAGTGCAGAGAGGCATCGCACTCAGCCTGTGACAGGACAAGAGCACTGAAGCAGGCATCAAGACTCCAGACAGCACTCAAGTTGCTCACAGTTCCTGTGCAGGAGTGCTCCTGAGTGCTGGCAATTCAGAAGTCAGCTCAGGTTATCCGTTACCATCAGACTGACTGTGCTGACCACCAAGTGCTACCCTTCCCTGGTGCCAATACAACCCATTGCTACATGGCAAACAGGCAATGACAAAACACTGAACCCAGAGGGTAGCTCCAGCTTCAAATAAGCAAAAGCTATTCCCAGTTACTTTCCTCAGAGAAGTTCCTCTTCCTTTTACTGCAAGAACCACTGGACATGACTCACTGCATATTGTTTGCTCATTTTGCTATATATATTTCCCAAATGCTATTTTAAGTCCCATTTCTCCCTTATGCTCCTACCAAGTTTGCTGCATGAAAACAACCCTCTAATTTTAATTTCATATTTAACCAAAACAAATGTGGTGTGGCTCTGTTCATTTCAATAAAGCTATCTTGGTTTATATCATGCATACAGATATAAGAGAAGTGGTCAGAGGGGAAGACACAAGGGTACTACAAAACAAAAAGGCCAGCTAAGGAGGCAGCGTTCGTACAAAGCTCCCTCCATTCTGCCTGTTTCACAAAATGTTTCCAACACCAACCCAAAGACAGTTCCTGCAAATGGTTCACTTACACTTCCTTCCCCCTCTAACCAGACTCCACTGCGCAGGCTCTTCCTAAAGCTTCTGGCCATAAAGTTCCTATTGTAGCCCCTCTTTAGCACCTAATACCTGACTTTTTTACCCCACTGCTTCACACGGTTATTCCTGTTTCCCTGTCTTAACCTACTCCCTTCTTGTAAAATGAGAATACAAAGTCATTGTCAAAGGCTAACCGCAAAGATTCCCTCTAAAACCATAGGATTACTGAGGTGGGAAGGGACCTCTGGTGGTCATCTGGTCCATTTCCTACTAAAAGCAGGACCAACTTGGAAGTTAAACAAGGCTGCTCACCACCACGTATGGAGATACCACAATCTCTCTGGGCAGCCTGTGCCAGTTTTCAGTCATGCTCACTGTGGAAGTGAAAGTAGTTACAATTTCCTACCTGGTCAGAAGGTAGCTCTTGCTTCTACTTAAGAGAACTTACCTCCTGTTCCTCTGCTTCGCAGAGTGTGACACTTTATTATTCACTGTTAAGTAGGTGAAAACAGCATTATGATCCTCCCTTTGCCTTCTCTTCTGCCAGGTTAAAAAACAAAACAAAGCAAAAAACAGCTCAGCACCCTCAACCCCTCTTTGCAGCAGTGTGCTCCGGCCCCTAACCATCTTAGGGACTCTTCCTCACCCTTTGCAGTTTGTTAACCTCTGTCTTGTTTAGGGAGACTCAGAACTCCAGATGCAGCCTCAGGAGTGCCTCACAAGTACCTCATGGAAGGGAGAAATCACTTCCCTCGACTGCTGCCCATGCTTTTGCCAATATAACCCGGTATGCAGTTGGCTGCCTTTGCTGCAAGGGCACACTGCTGATTCAGGTTGAACTTGTCATACACTGGAACTTGCACATCCTTTTCTGCAAAGCTGCTCTCTGGACAAATGGGCCCCAGCTTGCGCTGGCACCTCCTGAACCCTACTTCAAACCTCATTAGCTGTGCTCCACCCAAAGACCAACCCTGATCCCAGCTGTAATCCTAAGTCAGCAACCTCTGCCTGTCTCACAGAAAGATGCTTCCAGCCGTAACACCGAAGTCCCTAGCATGGCTGGCAATAAACCCAGCTGAACCTCTAACCTCCACCCTCAGCCTCAGGTCTGTTAACTTCACCCCAGTCTCACACTTTGACTCCTCCTAACTGGCAGGCTACTGACTTCTGCCTTCCCCAGCAATGACTCCTTCTCACTGCCCTCTACAGACTCAAGCCAGGCCTTAACCCTGCTAGACCCTGACTGGCAGGGTGACAAACTCCAGAGCAAACCCTCATGCCAGATGGCAACCAGCCCAAATTCGAGTTCATCGTGTCCTCATGGCTCAGCCGTATACCCAACCCTAAATGCTGGCCCCTTTTCCTCTGGTGTAATTTCAACAGTGTAGTTGGTTGACTGAACCCAATGAGTTCTCTGCAGTGAGCCATTGGCAGAGTACAGGATACCCAAATTTTGCTGTTCCAAACTGGTAGGGGCAGATTTGGGCTGGTTTTCGGAAAAAAAAAAAATGCAGGGAACCACCATGCAGCAACACATGGTGCTTTAATGTCTTACCTCCTGCACTTTGGTAGGCTCAAGAAGCCAAATGGTTTCTCAGAGTAAAGCTGAGAAACCCTGCTGCCTCTCAACTGCTGCTGGCCCATCCTTCTGCTAAGCTACCGCGCACCCCACAGCCACGAGCAGCACATGGCTGGTACAGCAGCAAGAACGTCTGGGACCGAGAAGAGCTAATTCCCTGGCCCACTGCAGTCTTTCTGAACTGTAAGTGCAGTTCCCATCGCCGGCTCATTGCGGGTTTTCATGCTGCTGACTTTCAGAAGGGAAGAGGATACTGAGCTAGTCCAGTAGTAACTGATGAGTCCAGTTTTGGCTCTTACATCAAACTCTGACTCACCCTGCACCGATACCAGCTCGCAATTCTCTCTTAATTGGCAAAATCACTAGGATAGTACTCACTGCCAGAATTGTGGGTCATAAAGTCACTCTCTGACTCAGAAGAAGGTTTACAAGCGGTGGCAGTGATATGTACTGTAGGTGAGTCAATGTTGAACTATTAGCACAAACATAAAAACCTTTTAAAACAAACACATAAAGAATCTCACTGACCCATCTAAATGATAATATTCCATTTGTTATTCTACAGCAAAGGCCTTGACAATGTTTTATTGTGCACTCAGTTTTCAGAAATGCAAAATTTGAAAAATAAAGTAACTAAGACACTCCTTATCATATGAATCTCAAGCAGCTTTTTAAATTCAGAGGCTAAAATTTTAGCTGATATAAATCTTCTGGCAGGCATTACATTTGTGGAGGCACACTGATTTAAAACCGCTCAGAATCTGATTCGAGATTCACGGGATGAAACCCCATGTTTATTGATTATGTAACTGCAAATGCAGCTATGTCTCAAGCACAGCCTGCGATGTATCTAACAGCCTATAACAAAATATTCCATGCATACGCAGAAGAGGAAAATGCCCTGTTCAATTTAAATTGTAGGAGAGCTTTAGACAGATAAACACTGTTGGGATATCCAGTTGAGGATTCCCATAAATAAAGTAAATATATAAAATATTAAGTAGTCTGCTGGAATTACTGACCTTCATAAATAAGTGGCAAGGTAATTTCACTGCCTTAGCAAGCCTCCATTTCCTCAACATCTAATCCTTTGACTTTCCAGTAAGTTAGGCTGGTAAAACTAACGTCACAAATCAAACTCAATGATATTCATGCCAAAGCACTGGGAAAACCTCTGGTCTCCTGCCAGAGGTTATGAAGTGTGTGTTTAACAAGTTACAACCTTTTTAGGGACAACTCCGGAGCAAAAGGATTACAGGGCTGCCCATAGTACCAAGTGATCACTGGAAAAGCCACATGGGCTTAGAGCAACCTTTGAGATCCTTTCCTCCCTGTTATTTCTTCTGCACAGGAGTTCTAGCTCAGGTATTAGGTGCTGGGGTTTTATTGGTGTAAAATGGGTGGCCTTTGGTGGAGCAAAGGAGGTTTGTAGGAG
>NW_010431443.1:0-270 GCF_000710305.1 Buceros rhinoceros silvestris
CAAGGAGAGCCTGAAGCCCAAGCTCTCGGAGGAGCAGCAGAAAGTCATCGACATCCTCCTGGAGGCTCACCACAAAACCTACGACCCCACGTACTCCGACTTCACCAAGTTCCGGGTAGGTCAGGGATGCGCCGGCCCCGCTTCGCTGTGGCCAGGACCGAGCGGGTCCTGCCTGGACGCACCAAACCCGCCTCACCCTGTGTCTTCTCGTTGGCGAGGAGTTAAAATTCCCGCTGCAGCCCCCCGCCCCCGTGCTGCCCGGGTGCCCCC
>NW_010431443.1:567-1415 GCF_000710305.1 Buceros rhinoceros silvestris
AGGTACCTCTGCAGGTGATGGGGGGGCGCAACAGCTGCACTGTTAGAACCCTAACAGCCCCCTGTTCCACCTCTCCCGGGGAGCTTCCTGACGACCCTCCTGGGGGTGCCGAGAAGGCTTTGGGGAGCCAAAAGCACGAGGTTCTGGGCTGGCTGGCGGCCCTGCAGACCCTGCGTGTGTCCCGCTGAGCTGCCTCTTCACCCGCGACCGAGGTCCCCTCTGACCCTCTCCCTCCCTCCAGAGCCGGAGGAGCCCCAGATGTTTTCGAGCCTGGCCCTCTCCGAGGAGAGCGACGAGAGCTCCTCCATGAACCTCGAGTTCTCCCGCCTCTCCATGCTCCCACACTTGGCCGACCTGGTCAGCTACAGCATCCAGAAGGTGATCGGCTTCGCCAAGATGATCCCGGGCTTCAGGTGAGGCGTTTGCGGCCAGTCCAGGGTGGTTTCCCCATCCCCTCTTCTTAGCCATCCCTCGGGCTCTCGTCCCTCCCCAGGTCTGTCCCTACCTCCCCGGTTTCTCTCTCCTCCTTCCTGGGGCTCCTCCTCTCCTCTCTTCGAAATGGTCCCGGCCTTCAGGTGAGGCGTTTGCGGCCAGTCCAGGGTGGTTTCCCCATCCCCTCTTCTTAGCCATCCCTCGGGCTCTCGTCCCTCCCCAGGTCTGTCCCTACCTCCCCGGTTTCTCTCTCCTCCTTCCTGGGGCTCCTCCTCTCCTCTCTTCGCCCGATTCACCCAGGCTCTGTCAGCTCGAGATGCTCAAGGCCACGGTGTGGTCCCCACCCTGGTTCAGGTCCTGGTTAACTCCAGGCTGGTGTCCTGGCTGCTGGGTGGTGCCACTCAATCCGTGTCACC
>NW_010431444.1:0-1903 GCF_000710305.1 Buceros rhinoceros silvestris
CCCCCGGCCGCTTGTGGTGTCCTCAGCCGTGGTGGGGCTCAGTCTGGCTTCTGGACAAAGGCCAGAAGTACTCCTCGGAGAGGACCAAGCCTGGCCCACGCCTGTGGCTGCCCAGAGGTGCTGGTGGCCCTGCAGAGCAGGCAGCTGGCCCTGGGAGAGGGCGAGAGGTGCTGTCCTCCCGCTCTGTCCAAAGGGCTTCCGCAGAGCAGGTCGCTGAGATCCAGCTCGCTGAGACCCAGCTCACCACTCCGCCGAGTTTCCGGCTCACTGTGGAGGAGCGTGGGATGGAGCAGGATCACAGCCCCTCTGCCACGGGTGAACACGCACCACTGCAGGACAGAAAACTGGTGTGTGGCAGAGGTGCCTAGTGGGTCTGGCAGTTTCCCTGCCAGGAGTGTTGTAGGTTCAGATGTCCTGCCCCAGATCCGTTTGACAGGGTGGGTCTCCAGCCAGGCTGGTGTCCCGGAGCCCTCTGCTCCCTGTCCCGCTCAGCCCCCTGGCAGCTCTCTGCTCTCCGGCCCTGAGGATCATCAGGTTCTGCTGGAGCACCACAGCCCCCTCCCAAGCAACTGTGCTGGAGCCACCCCCTCTAAGCACCCAGCAGGTCCTTCCCGCCCCTTTGCCACCCGCAGCAGACACACGCCCCGTGCTGCCGGGCTGCCACGCCGGGAGCTCCACTGCCCGCGGCTCTGCCCCCCGCACAGTCCCTTGGCTGAGGTCATGCCTGGAGACCAGGCACCGGGCGCACACCCAGCTCCCAGCTGTGGGGCAGCACAGCTGGCAGCGGCTCCTCTGTCTGTGGGGTGTGGGGGTGCTGGTGCAGCCTGGCAGGGCTGTTGCCAGGCTCCTGCGCAGGTCACCCAGCTGCAGGGGCTGGCTGAGCTGTGCTGATAAAGCAGCCTTGGGCGCTCACCTCTCAGCACCTGCAGCCGAATCTCCCCTGAATCCTCTCCTAGTTCCGTTCACCCCAGGGCATGGCCCAGCCACAGCCCCATGGACCCACTGCAAACTGCTGGGGCGGCAGCGAGCCCCCAGCCCCGCTCTGCTCCATGCAGCGTCCTGCCAGAGCTCCCAGCTGGGAGCTGTGCTGCCCCCAGACCTCCTCATGCCCGTGGAAGTGGAGCAAGGAGAGATGCCCCAGCCCCTCAGGGAGCAGAGGGGCTGCAGCTCCAGGGCTGGCTCTGGGGCGAGCAGGGATGGCTGCAGGCTGCTGCCCGGCACGTCTGCAGAGGGCAGGTGAGGGGGGATCTCACCCGCTTCGTGCCCCACAGTTTGCCTGGCAGATGGGACAAACCGCTGCCAGCGAGCAGGGGGCTGGGTGGGCACTGGGGGGATGGTGCCTTGGGGACCAGGGCACAAGTGCAGCAAGGGGAGGAGGGTCAGGAGCCCTTTGGATTCCCTTTGTGGATGCTGAATGTAACGTTAAATAGCGGTGATGGACTTGCACTGTGCCAGCAGGTGTCTGGGACCAGCCTGGCTCAGGGGTGATGGAGAGCAGGGTAGGGACCTGGCTGCAGTGCCAGGCAAGAAGAGTTCATTTTCTTCTGAGCCCATGGCCTTTCCCCTGGGCACGGTAGCAGAGAGGAGCACAGGGACAGGCCCCACCCCGCTGTCCTGCCAGCAGGCTGTCCTGGTGCAGAGTGGCTCAGGCTGCCGGAGCCCTGGCAGCAGGGAGAGGAGGGTTCCGGCACCCCTCTCTCCTCCTCCTTCCACCTGCTTCAGTAGCACACGGGAGCTTTCCTGGCCTCCTCCCTCCTCCCCTGGGAACACCCAACACCCACAGACCTCGCGCGGCTCCTGCCCTCCCCACACCCAGCACTTTGTGACCACTCCCAAGGTCACAGATCGGCAGGACCTCTTGCCCTGTCTCTCAGAGGAAGCCAGGGAGGGGGGACCTGCCCCC
>NW_010431444.1:2082-2484 GCF_000710305.1 Buceros rhinoceros silvestris
GGCCAGGCCCCCACCCCTGGCCGACCATGGCAGCTGGAGGTGCTCAGGCAGCAGGGGGAGAGGAGGAGGAGGAACCGCGCTGTTTGCCCATGGCGAGCACACGGCGAGCCCAATGCTGGTGCTGCTCTGCGTGCCGACACCAGGGCAGCTCCTGCGAGCACCGGCCTGTTACCAGCAGTTCATCACACTGGCCAAGGCTGGGGGCTCCCAGAGCCACAAGCGCCCGGGCAGTGTCCCACTCCTGGACAGGGGTGAAGCTCCTCTGACTCCCCAGGGCTGTGGGAGCAGCAGGGCTCTGCGCCTCTTCCTCCTCCTCTTCCTCCTGGGATCGCACCCTCGGTGGTGAGGATGTGCCAAGCTCCTCCCGGACAGCACTGCGTAGATGTGTCAGTGCTGCCACTG
>NW_010431444.1:2582-2986 GCF_000710305.1 Buceros rhinoceros silvestris
GGAGATGGGCCAGAGCAGCAGGACCTGGGGGGGATTGGGGCTGCCCCTCCCCGGAGAGGTGGCAGGAGGAGGATGGGTGACAGGCTGCTCCCCCCGCAGTGCAGAGGGAGGCTGGGCAGGGCAGGGCGGGTGGCCAGGGGACACACAGGGAGAGGAGTCTGTGAAGGGGTGAGACAAGCCATGCAGCTGGGGGTGGCAGGGGACAGCAGCCTGGCAGCCGTAGGGACCACCCGCCTGCACAGAGCTGGGGAACCGGTGCCAGTTGCTTAGGATGGGGCACTCGTGCTGAAGCGCATGTCCCTGTTTCTCAGGCGTGACTCACGTCCTGCTGGAGCCAGGGCAGGGTCAGGTGTGATGGGTTCCTCACATCCTGCCGCTGGCACGGGCACCCGACCGCCTCCCGC
>NW_010431444.1:3119-4115 GCF_000710305.1 Buceros rhinoceros silvestris
ACGGCCTCCTGCCTGCCCCGGCGCTGCTGCGTCACCTGGCACGGGAAGGAGCCGTGGTACCGAGAAGGTCCCACTTCTGAGCCACCGCTGCCTGAGGAGGCCTCCAGCTGCCGTGCCCGGCTGGCACCTACTGGTCCAGCTCATGGTCTGCTGCAGGAGCTGCTCAGAGCTGCTGCCCTGGCACAGCCTCGGCCAGCAGGAGTTAAACCCCAGGGGACTGAACCCATCGCCTGCATTTTTCCCTCTGCTCCCCTTTGGTCCTTGTCCTGTGGGGAGTCCCCGGGGATCCTGCTCAGAGAGCACAGCCCGTCCCGCTCTCTGCCCCGCTGAAGGAGCCAGTGCTGGGTCTGGCAGCACTGTGCGGATCCTCTGCCAGTCTGTCCTGTGACACCACATCCACCGTGGGAGCCTGGATCCGCTCCTGTCGCAGCACCGCCAAGGCTGCCTGCTCCTCTCTGGAGACCTCTTGGCCGTGAACCCACCTTGCCTGTGTCCCCAGGAAGGAGAGGAGAGGGAAACATGGCCAGTTCCTGACACTGCAGGAGCCCATCAGCCTGGGGATGGACCAGGGGGCTGCAGGGATGGACCAGGGATAGACCCTGCGGTGCAGGATGCGACTCCAACCTGGCCCCAGCTTTGGGAGCTTGCAGAGGAACCCTGGCTGTGTGTGACCGGGAGGGCAGCTGCGCCAGTGTGTGCTCAGTGGGACATTCCTAAGGGGTGACCCGTCCCTCCCCTGCACCCTACCCCCGGCCTTTCCAGTTCCTTTGTCACACTGAGTGAACACAGCTATTTTTTCCCTTTTTTGGGACACCTCTGGAGCCTATAAATGACGATGCCAAGAGCTGCTGTGGCCAAGAAAGTAAGGGTTTGGAAAAAAGGATGGGGATTTGGGAAAGATGCCACTTCTGGTAACTCACCCCTAAAACCCAGGCTCCAGATGTCCCCAAACACGCCAGGGGCCCCTTCCAGACCTCACTGCAGCCACCTGCATCT
>NW_010431445.1:0-360 GCF_000710305.1 Buceros rhinoceros silvestris
CACCGTGCCCCCCATGCACCCTCTGTCCCCACAACACGCACCCTGGCTCTCCCCAATGCGCACCCCTTGATGTCCGTCAGGTCCCCCACTGTCCAGCCCCCCCAACTGCTGTCATCTTGTCCCCTGAGCCCCTCAACCCCCCATGACAGTGCTGCCCCTCCCCTCTCTGCCCACCCAAGCCTTCCCCACCCTGTCCCTGCCGACTCTAAATCTGCCTAATTTCCCTCAGCCGGAGCAGCTGCGGAGGAACGCAACGCAGGCGATCAATAGACACGGCTTTATTGATCAGGTTAAAACAGCTCCTTCGCCGGGATGGAGCGGGATGAGCCCGGGGAAGCAATTACCTCTGCCTCCGCCAGA
>NW_010431445.1:561-784 GCF_000710305.1 Buceros rhinoceros silvestris
GATGCCATCTCCCACCTGCAGAGAAGTTTTCCTCCTCCTGCCCGTAAAAGCCTCAGACATCCATTTGCCATTAAACATCTCGGCTACTTATAAACCTTGAACTTTCGCTGCAGGACTTGGCGGCGAGAGCTGCCACGGTGGGGTAGCGGTGAAGCAGCGGCTGCTCCAGTAGCCAGTAAGGCTCAATCGATAAATCCTGTCCTTAGTGCACACTCGTGATTTA
>NW_010431445.1:994-3958 GCF_000710305.1 Buceros rhinoceros silvestris
TCGCGCCCGCGCGCCCCGCGCGCCCCCCCCCTGCCGCAGCTTCCCGCAGGGAAAGGCACAGACCTCCGAGCTTTGCTTCTCTTAAAGCACAACCTTCCTTTTATTCCACGTGACCAAAATACTTCACTATTGTTAGAGATTTTTTAGGTTTTTTTCCCTGTTAAGCTTTCCCAGACCAAGCCAGGAAGCCTGGTGGGATAGAACTGGTGTGCTGGGGGAGCAGGATGAGGCCAGCGAGTTCAGGAGATGGTCCCCCCATCCTCCTGGATTTGTGCCCCGTGGAGCCTCGTGAGTCCCCACCCCGCCTGAGGGCTCTCCATGGGTTTCTGTCAAATAGCTGCTGTAGCTCAAGATGTCACTGTCACGCCATGGGCCTGGCGGAGAGCCCCTCTGCTCCCCAGTGCCTGGCTCCCGCCGCAGGGACGTGGTCACCGAGCTGATGCATCTGGGCTTGGGCTGGTTCCTGCCCAGTTCACCGCAGGGCAGAGGACAGCCCTGTGACAGCAGTGGGGAAGGGATAGGGCTGTGTGGGGCAGGAGTCACCCACAAATAACCTCAGAGGGCTGAAGAGGGTCTCCTGAGCACCCTCCGGAGAAGCTGAGAGGCCAAATCTGGTTCTTCTGCAGCTTTCAAAGAGCCCAGGTCACCTGTGCTGTGTTTAACTCATCCCCATCCCTGCGTCGAGGCCAGTGTGGGCTGGCTCCCGGCACCTGAGGGTCCTCTGGGGCTGTTTTTGGTCTCTTATGTGTTCATCTGTGCTGGTCGTGCATCTGAAGGCAGCGGGGGGAAGAGCCTCTGCACAAAGATTCTTTATCCCCCAGAGGCTGAGCAGCCCCCGAGTCCTTTGTGGGGGGCACAGGCTCCAGACCCCTGTGGAGCTGAAGGATTTCTGCTCCCATTCCCTGCCTGAAGAAGCCGAGGGTGTTTCTGCGTGCCCTGGTCCCCTGTGCTGCGGGAAGCAGCCACCGACAGCTCCTCTCTGCGCTAGCTTGGGGGGTGTTGGCTCTTGCGGCCCTCTGACCTGCCTCCTCCCTCCTCTTCCTCGCTGGCCAAGGCTGCAGGCTCCTGGTGGGGGGTGGTGTGGGGGCTGGTTCCAGGTGCAGCTCCTATGGGGCTGGATGCCAATGGCCCCCTGGGCTGTCCTGCCTGGAGGCAGCGCTGGGCAGAGGGAGCACATTTGGAGCCAGAGAGACAAGAAAGCCACTGGCATCACCCCCCGAAGTCCCTCTGCCACCAAACAGTGGGCTCTGCCGTGGGCTCTGCTGGGGGCTTCCAGAGCCTGCGCTCTCGGTCAGCGGATTTTGTTCCCTGCAGGAGTAGGGATTTTTTTTATTTTGAAGCTCAAGACCCAAATTCCCAGGTTTTGCTTCACATGCTCCCTGCGTTGCAGAAGCGTAGGGTCCCCATGGTCCACCCCTTTTCTGCTGATCCTCCAGGTAACCTTTGCCTGCAGGACCACCGAGCTCTGCCAGGCAGGAGAACACACACGCCCCTCCCAGAGTCAATCCCCTGGTTCGCTTCTGCTGTCGGATGTCAAAGGGACCAAACGAAGCTGGTTTTAGTGATTGCTCAGTTACGAACACCAGCCCATCGCCGGCTGCTGCCCTCGACATGTGCAGCCCAGGGAGAGGGTTGGGTCGGGGACCCCTTGCAGCCCTCAAAGCCGCAGCCTGCTGCAATGCCCTGCTCTGGGTTTCTTGTACAGACACACACACACACAGAGCTTTTCTCATGGGATGAGAGTCCCCTAGCAAGGATCACAGGCAGGGAAAACCAGAAAATATTGGGAGTTTGGGCACAGATGGGACCTTCCCAGTTTTCCCCCGAACCTGCGAGCTCCCATGTACATGCTCCCATAGAAAACCAGGTCTGTTGGTGCCACCAAGACTGAAGTTGTGGACAATGTGAGAGTGGTGTGGGGCTGCTGGTGGAGTCCCTAAATGAGCTTGTGGGATGAGGATTGGGGCAGGGGCTGGGTCTCTCAGCATGTCTGTAGCACCCACTGCTGAACTGATGTGTTTGTTATGCATCCCTATGCCATCCGAGCAGGACTCAGCTGCAGGGTGCAACATTGCTGCGTTTTCTGCAAGCTTCTCAGCCAAGAGATGCCCCGATTCAGACTCCCAAGAAGTTGTGGTAGAGCGGAGGGGAGAGGGACAATGTCCCCAGGCAGCCCCAGCTCCACACGGGGAGCAGCACTGCTGAACTCTCTCACAGCACCCAGCACTCCCAGCCCTGCCTGGCGGCTCGGAAAATCTCCCTGCCCGAAGTGGGCTTTGGGGCCAGGACAACATTACACACAAGGCTGGTGGCAGAGACACGTGTCTTGGTCATCTCCAAGTCACCTCTTCGTGCACGCAGCCCGCCGTGCTGAGGTAGGACTTCCGTAGCCCAGATGCAGCACAGCAGCTCCTGCTTTGTCGTGTTGCTTGTGCCCCAAGGGACCCCTTCAGCTGGATTTGGGGGAGATCCTGCACCGCATCGGGCTGCCCCACACCCAACTCGCCCCGGCTCCCACTACCCTGCATGGTACAGACGTGGAGTCGGCACTTCCTGCAGGGAGAGGAGCCCGGGCTGGGTGCAGGTCTGCTGGGGAGCTGCTGGACATGCGTGTGGGCACCTGGCGGAACTAAATCTGCCCAGATCCTGGCCCAGTTCTGCTGCCTCCAGCCCTTCCCCTTGCTTTTGCCCCTTGGTGCTGGTGGGTGGTGGTGGGAATCGGGCTGAATCGCTTGAATTGGGTTCCGAGGGTTTGCGCACACATGTGCAAAGCAGGGCCAGGACATGGGTTGGGAGAGGAGAGCAAGGTGCTGTGTTGGGAGGACCCCAGTAGCCCCCATGCAGCAGTGAAGACTGGGCTGTGGGGTCCAGACCTCCCATGGGGACCCAGCACGCAAGGCCACCACCTCTGGACCCCACCTCGCTGCCGCTCCACAGTCGGGGTGGCAATAAGGCTGGCTTTTC
>NW_010431445.1:4159-7190 GCF_000710305.1 Buceros rhinoceros silvestris
GCAGCAGGGCAGAAGCGGTGCTGCCCAGCAGACCCCCGTCCCTCGTCCTCTTCCCATCCGCACCCAATTCAAGGACTCGGGGAAGGGAAGGTGAGAGGCTGCAAGCCTCCCCCCATCGCTGGCTGGCTGCGTTACGCTGATGAAGACAGCGAGGGTAACACATGCCCGTGAACTGTAACGCTGTCAGCCCGTGGGCCAGGAGATTTTTCATGTCCCCATCAGCTGGCATCCCGCACAGCTTTTCAGGGTGACGTCTTCCGCTCCCAACCTCCCCTGCCAGGGAAAGCGAGAGGAAAAGCCTGGGTTTTACTGACTTTTTAACTAAATCCAAGGGAGAGACTTTTTATCCAGAGAAAGCTAACACAAACTGTTGGAGATAAATAGATGCAAGAGCCACCTATAGTCTGCTTGGCTCACAGGGAAGAAATCTGTCTCACTTTAGAGACAGGACCTGGAGGTACGGGGGCTGCCGACTCATTCGTTGCACTGTTATCTGCCAGGGAGGTTGTGACATCAGAGCAATTAAGACAAACTTTAGTCTATAAGTTCATGCCTGCAACCTCTATACTTCAAAAGAAGACAAACGATCCCTCCAAGGAAGGAAACAAAGTCTTTCCCAGGCTGCTTCCAGAGTAACATGAAGGAGCTGCCGTAGTTCAGAGGAATTTTTGACTGAATTAGGTTTTTTTTAAAAAAAAACAACCCTGCTGGTATGTAATAAACTACCTGAGCTTTTATTTTTTTTAGCAAAAGTTTATTTCTAATGAAATACAAGCAAAGAGAAGCCCCAACCTCCTCCCCTGCCCAGGTCACACCAACCCTGCCTTCCTCCATTCTCCCTCCTGTGTTTTTTATTTAATAAGCGTCTTAACACAAGGGCTGGTTAAATCTGTGTCGGTCAGCCGTGGAAACAGACACAGAAATGGCAGAAGCAGCTCACAACAGAGACATGGCAATCATTCTTCTCTCCTTCACGGTAACAGCAAACCTGGGAACCTTTGCTTGTCCCAGCTTGCCCATCGCATGGCGACTTGGAAAGCGACGGAGGCAGAGCTGAGAAAGGCCAGACGCTCTCCAGCCAGCCACGAACCGCTGCATGTGAAGTAAAACCCTGCAGCCTGTTCTCTGGCCGCAGGGGGAAGCAGCACAGCTCGGTTTGGCCCCTCTGTGCTGGCTCTCTTCCCCCCAAGCTCATGGGATGCTGTGCCATGGGCAGGACCTCAGCTGCTCTGCGCCCTGACTCCCCTCGCCCGGGGCTGCTCTGCCTTTGCAGCCGAGGCCAAACAGCCCACCTCGGGGGCTGCCCGCTCTGCCTGCTGCTCACCCAGCAGCACCTCAGCTCCCCATCCTCCCGCACCTCACCTCTCTCCACTTTGGCAAACCCTTCCGGCATTCACGGACCGGCCGCAGCGCCTGAGCGCGGATGCTCTCAGCTCGCACCGGCGTGTTGTGGGGTCTTTTTGCTTGGCCCTCCCAGCAAACCTGAGCCACGGCTGGGCATCTGACAGTGTGCTGCTCGTCTGCTGGGCATGGTTTTACTCGGGAAGGGCAACCCCTCGCCTCCAAACTGTACCTGGCAAGTCCAGATACTTCTTTTTGTTTGTTTGCTTTTGTTTTACGTTTAAAACGAGCGTTTTTCTGAAATCCTCCGATTCCAGCGTGTCATTCGTACAATAGCAAAAGACTAACGGTTAAAAAACACTCTGGAGCCAGGAAATATCCAATACATTCTGTAACAAAAAAATTAGGTATAAAATACTCGCTTTAAGGCTGTGTACAGTTTAACTGAAGATAATCTCAGGACATCAAATCGCTCAGCAACAAAAGCAATGTGGGAAGAAAACTCCTTAATGTGGTGGTGAGAGAAAAGCAGCAACAAATACCCTGGGAGATTCTGCTGATGCTTCTAGAAAATATTTTTAGTAAAATGTGATCCGGAGAGCCTGAGAGTCTGAAGCGTGGGGCTGGTGCAGCTAGTCCAGGCTGAGCCAGTCCGGCTCACTGCGGTCCTTGGGTTGACCGCCGTTCCTCCAGCATCCTGCACACCCACATGGACACGACTTCGGCGTTGCCATCGTTGTACTGCACGATGAACGGGTGGCCCTGGAAAGCGGGACAGGCAGAGTTAGCCAAGACAAACACAACCCTCCCCGGGAAAAGCCAAAAAGTTTTTGTTTTTTTTTTCAGTTTTCTGAGGAAAAAATACATTGCAATGTCCTGTGGTTACGGTCATAAAGATGCAATAAACCAGGGAACAACTTCTTGGCTCCGTATTATCCACGTAGAGAGAAGGGAGGGCCGGGGGAACCCAGGCCCTCCACTGAGGCCCCAGCCCAGCGCTCCGTGAAAATTCTGGTTTGTTTTTCGTACATTCGATCAGCTTGTCGTGTTTTGAACCAGCCACTCACCCACCGCTCTGCTGGAAAAGGTCTGTGATCTCTTAGGGTTTTTCCCTAGTGCACCCCTTCCCCGTGGGCTAACCTGTCCCCTGTCCCCTGGGTGGGACAGGGAGCACCAGGGCAGCCTGCGCTCACAACCTGAACTCCTTCGTTTGTGGGGCAGAGCCCAAAGGGTGCTGCTGGGCAGCTGGACGAGTGCCACCTCCACCTCCGCTCCTGTCCTTGACCTGGGGCAGTGGAAACCACACACCTTGCCCGGGTACAGGCATCCCTTAAACGGGCAGTTCAACAGATTACCCAGGAAAATCCCAAACCAACATCCCTGCCAGTGCTAAAATCCTTTTGTGACTTGGTCACTGAGCTCTGTGCTGGCAGAGATGCAGGACCTGGCGCCAGCGAGGAGAAGGGTTTGTCCATGCACAGGCATGCTAGAACCCATCATTTGGAGGGAGCAGGTGATGTAGGAATGAAAATATCACCTAAGAATAACTGAAACAGGTCTTCACAGAAGCTGCTGCGGGAGTTAAGTATGATGGCAAGAGGGGTAAGTACAAAATATTCTCAGGCATGAATTACACGGCTACTGCAGGCACTGGAAGACCGTGACTTGGAACACCTCGGAAAATCGGAAG
>NW_010431445.1:7342-8935 GCF_000710305.1 Buceros rhinoceros silvestris
TGCAATTTCAGCAGCCAGCTTAGGCGGCTCGTGTCTCAATCTGGCCACATTCCTAGAGATGGGAACATGCCATCTTCAAATGAATCTCAAATGAAGTATAAAAATCCACAGGAAACCAAGTACCGCAATTACGTAAATGACTGAAAGAAAGCAATCGCCAGGAGAAACCATCACGGATGATGAAAACCTCGACTCCAAATCACTCAAAAGCAGCTCGCTTTTTGCAATGCTAAACTTCATAGCTCTCGCAAACAACGCCTGAGAGGGAGCGGAGGAGCTCTGCCGGGGGGCCTTGCGGAGGGTGACGTACGTGTGGGAATTACTGGCAGCACAGCCCAACGCCGCAGCGGTGAAGGACAGCAATTGGCACATGGAGAGCGAGCGCAGCTCTGACGCGGGGCCCGGGGAGCTGGTCGTCGGATGGGTGAGGGTGGCACTGAGCGGAGCAATGAAGCAGCACCGGGCTAAACAGAGGACAGTAAATCCTCGCGGCATCAGCTCCAAGCAATAAAACACTCTGCGGGCCAGGGCCAGCAAACGCAAGAGCCACAGGAATAAAATACACCATCATCTACAGGAGTTATGGAGGAAGCGTGAGAGGCTGGTACTTCAACTCTTTGGGATGGCTGGAAATCTCAGCTAGAACTTCTCAGGGAAAAGCCTGAGATGGGGAGAGTCCTTCTTCAGATCCTACCAGGACCAGCTCAGCTGCTCTCCTGGTTAACCTGGTAGAGGCAAGACACAAGGAACGCTCTGGTGGAGTATCTGGTGTTACTTGAGCAAGAGGTCCACCATGAGAACACGGCACATGGACTGTGCCACAAAGAGCTACAAACATCTCAAGTGTTCTCTTTCTCCACACCAGCTTTAGGTGCCCTGAAAGCTGCCTGACAGCCCTGGGCCTGAGGTTCTTTGCAGCCACAGCCACAGGACCTGGCAGAACAGCATGTTCCCTCTCCGCAAGTGTGCATCACATGTAAAGGAGAACTCACCACCACTGGTGGAACCTAGTTCTTGTTTCCATTAATCTCAAGAGACTAATTCCCACAGTTAATCTAGTGAGAGCTGAGGTGGTACAGCCCACAGGCAGGAGGTGTATTTGGAGGAAAGGATGAAAGGTGAGGGAAGAGACCCCAAAAGTGGGGAAAAAAGGAGAAGCGAGTTTGCTGGGAGGTGGTAGAAGACACAGCTACACCAGTCAGGACCTTGAGTGGCTTCATCTCTCAGCGATGGAACAGATTCTACTCTGGAACTACTTAACTGAAACTCTTCCCCATCCACTCATCGGAGAGGAAAAACCGCACAGGTTGACGCTGCGAACACGCTGCAAGCACGGCCAGCCTTGGTGGGGAGAAGAAAGCTCCTGAGTTCCTCTGTGTGAAACTCCTTCAGTGCGACAGCCCACGTGCGTGTGGACGCGCACGCCCCACAGAAACCAACTGCCGACACACCAAGTCTGCAGATACAAGCCCAGCCGACTCCTGCAAACTGGAGGCTGCAGTTTCCAAAGCAAAGTCAGTTCAGAGAAGTGGCTTCCCCCTCCCCAGAGCCGCCAGCGCGTCCCCCCAGGCTGGAGCTGCCAGCCCTTCCCCT
>NW_010431445.1:8947-19020 GCF_000710305.1 Buceros rhinoceros silvestris
CCCCCTCCCCAGAGCCGCCAGCGCGTCCCCCCAGGCTGGAGCTGCCAGCCCTTCACTTTGTCTCCAGGCCTTTGCAGGGGTGGGCAGCTGCTCCTGCCGTTGTGATCGACCTTGCTGAGCTTGCTCTTTGTAACTGCTACAGAAATAAATGTTTTCCCCCCAGTAGTCAATTTTTTGAAGCGAATTGCTTCCTTTCAGCCATTCTTAGCTGCGAACAGCAACTTCAGATTCGCCTGGATTTCCCATCCAGGCAGGCGCGTGTGTGCTCGCGCTCAGTCATTGCTTGGAAAACAGTCTCCCAAGGAAGAGCACCACACCCGGAGGTACCAGATCCACGGGGAGCTCTGAGGATGGCAGTGGACACTCCAATGCTGCCACAAGAAGATGGATGGTCTTAAAATAATGCATTTAAGTACACAGATGCTTGCAGCACTGAGCATCTGGACAACGTCTTTTTCCTTCCAACACCTGGCTGATAAAAATCTTTAGCTCTGGTCTCGAATGTCTAACACCAGGAACACCACCAAAGAAAGACATCACTTTTTTTTTTAATCTCATCCCACGTTTCACTCGACAACTTCGATCTGAAATACTCCTGGTTTTACTTGGTTCCTACCTATGCAAACAATTCAGGAGAGGGCACAGTCAGGAACCCAGGGACAGGAGTCCTGGCATTTATTCCCAAGCTGTCACGTACTTTCCAGCGTGATCCTCACAAAGCTGCTTAATCCCCCTCAGCCTCACGGTTAAAAAGGGACTGAACGACTCTGCTCTCTCACGAGAGTGTTGTGAGAAGCAGCGCAAGCGTGTTCTGCCCAGCACGTTGGTGTTTTGGGATGCAGAAGGTGCAAGAGTAAGGGAAAGGCTTCTCACTGTAAGCAAGATGGCCTAGAAGTGGCTGCTTCGCCTCAAATACAAGAACGGTCAAGGACAGTAGTGAGAACTAGGGAAAAACACTCAAGTGCCCACAGCCAAGGACGAGCAGATGCACTGGGGCAATTAAAAAGCAGCTATTAAAGCCAGGCCGCTCCTCCCACGGCTCTCCTTTACGATGGAGAGACTCCCCGCAGAGGAAGACGTCTCACGCCCCGTCCGTCCTTGTGTTTAAGCTGCTCGCAACAGGCCAAGGGAGCCCGCAGGCAATGCCTGGCTGGAAGCGCCAGCCGGCTGGGCTCTTCACCCTCTGAGTGTTGCTCTGTGAGGCTGCTCCCCCGAAGCGGGGGTGTTACACACTTCCTAGGAGTAGGTTTTACTTGAAACTGCTCTTCAGATGTCCCATCTTTCTAGACTGTCCTGCTCTAGGGAGGATTTTTCTCAGGCTGAAGGGATGTTTATACCAGACATGATTTTTCAGAATCTGGTGTTTGTTGGTTTTTTTAGGTTTTTTTCTTTGTTTATTTTTAAATAGGGAATGGGAAAACAGAGATTCCCAACAAAGCTAAGACTACAGCGTCAGGGGGACCTGCCTTTGTCAGCCTTGTCCACAGCACTGGTGGCACTGAGGTGGCCCAAGGACGTACCATGTCCGTGGATAGACAGCCTGAAGCCTACGCCAAAACCACTTTGCTGCTTCCAATACCTGACCACGCTCAGCAGCATCTCGCTGCAACAAAAACATACGTCGAAGAGCAATGCAGCACCGTGGCCAACGCACGAGTCTCTTCACAGAGCCACCCTGGGGGTTCTCTGCATTTTGCCACTATTCAGCACCTAGCTCCCCGTTTTCCCTTTTTTGGCATCCAGAGCACTGCAACCATTAACTCTTGCAGACCAAAACACACATGGCTCAGAAACCAGCGCCTTAAACTGGAGATACCTTTGGAAGAGTGGAGAGAAGGGGCAGGGAGATGAGACAGGGAGAGAAGGAAGGAACAAGGGGAAAAAAAAAAATCAAAATTGCTAAAGGAGAAGTGCAGTTGCATCACTTGTGGCCAGGCTGCAGGACAGGGCTGAGATAAGAAAGAGAAAAATCAGTCACAGCAGCTTGGACACTGTTAATAAATTCTGGTCACTGAGCGCCTCAGCCACAAGTAAAAGTCCCAGCCCTGACTTCAACAGTGAGCAATATATTCTGAAGCAAACACGAGCAACCTGCTGTACTTAAATATTCCTGAAGAGATTTATTTTGCTTTGCAAGGCAACACTGAGAAAAGTGAAATGTGGGGAAAGGCGTTTTCTGTGGCAGCGGCCGGTTTCTCGTTGCCCTGACCACGCTCTCTGCCCGGTGTGGCACGCACACCTTTCCTGCAGCATCCATCCATCCCTCCACTTGGTCGAGGTGGGGAAGTTACCCACCGCCCAGCACAGACCAGTCCTGCACCCACGACCCTTAGGAAAGTCTCTGCAATGGAGGCTCTTCGTGTCCTACCAGCGATGGCTCAGCCAACGTCTGAGTCCCAGAAACGTTCCAAGAGCTCGCTGCAACACTGACAGGGGTAATCACAGAGGGAAGTGTGACACCGAGGAAAGAGATGCTCCTGAGAGAGCCTGAAGGTATCGCAAGACGTCTCCATGACAGAGCTGCTCCCATCCCCACGCAGCTCACACTTGCTCAGACTTTCACCCACGTTCATTACGGCGCAGTCACCACCTCCTCGCCAGTTCTTAAATCTGCAGCCTTAAAAATACCAGGTGACCAGTACATCCAGTGGGTCCAGCAGAAAAGGCACTGGAAAGCCACTGCCAATGGACTCCCTGTGCCTGCCTTACTCTGGCCGGGTTCTGGCTCTCTGCAGCCAGTTCTGCAGCCGAGGGGAAGTGGCCACTGGCGAGTGCACAGCAGCTCGGAGCCGAAAAGGTCAGGCAGGACAGGGCCAGGGACAGCCCCCGAGTGAGTGTCAGCCAGCCTAATTTTGTGTGTCAACTCCGAAAATGAGATAAACAATGACAAACCAGCCTTTTTAAATGAACTTGTCTCATCTCGTTCTCTTGATAAAGGGTATGGTTCTCAAGTTGCAGTGTCCCACCAGACAGGTTAACCCTTTCAAAGGGGAGCACCTCACCGAGGGTGATGTAGATGATTTAAATATCTGACATGAAATGAAAAGGGCAGTGCCCTCCCTGCACACACAGCCCTGCTAATTCAAACTCATTGCTCACAAACCATCAATCATTTAGGCCAGTCAATTAAATTGCCATTATTCAAGGGTAAAAAATCCCTGATTTTTACCTACCCTTAAAAATCCAGCGATTTCCTTTCACGGCCTCCTCCTCCAGCCTGAGGAATCTTTGTTTCTGATATTAACTCACCCAGAGCTTATTGCAGCAGACTTTACATCGCATCCTCAGCCGCTCTGAAGACCTGCACCAAGCGCCCACATGCAGCTCTGCTCCGGATCTGCTCGCCGGCATTGCTGGTAGCAGTGAGGGTGAACTACCCAGGGGAGATCAAAGTCCCCATGGGACACAGCCCTAATGCAAGGGCATCACCCACCGCCCCGAATCTGGGCTCCCTGAACCGTTTCAGCTACATAACACGTAACAATCTTCCCTGCTTCTCACACACAATCCGGGGAGGGTCAAAGACAAGAGTCCCTCCCATGAATAGGTTCCTCTGCCACTGACTAGCAGACGCTTGTGTCTGGAGAGCACCAAGGAGGTTTAGACCAACACTGAGGCTCCCGGACACTGCCAAAGGACGGCAGGCAGTAAATAACGTCCCTTAAGCAACGCTCCTGTGCTGTCAGAAGACTTCCCAGGCACAGAACGAGTGATTGTTTATCCTGAGCCTGGTTTAAAGGGTCCATGACACAGGCAGCTACCGACCTCAGCCAGGGCGGTGACGAAGTACGTTCCCAACATAAAATACTGGTCCTTTCCTTGCAAAAGCGACAGGGTGGTATTTCCTGGGACACAGGACATGAGGGGGATGGGAAGGACACAGGCAGGAACCTTACTCCCAAACGGTGCTCACTGATGTTGCTCTTTTTTTGACAGTGCATCCAGATCTAACCCACAACATCATCTCCTCATGTTTTTTTCACTGGGGCAGCCAGAGGTTAACTGGGGAGGGCAGCACAACCTACTCAAAGCTCTCCTGGAGGACATGCCAGGGTCAGTGCTTGCCCACGGCACTGTCCTGGTAGGCATGCCCTGGGGCAGGAGAGCCATCATGGAGAGCTGCACCACTGCAGGAGGACCTGAAGGTCAAGGGGAGGAACCTGGGGACACCATCCCACAGCCCTTGATCTAAGGGGTGGTGGTGGCCTGAGAACAGGGAGATGAGCAGCACTGTGGCTTTCCTGCCCATGCTGCAGCCAGGCTGGAGGGGCTGCACTTACTGCCCGGATCACAGCCAGGTGCCCCATGGCACCACCTTGGCATGTCCTACTGCTCTGCTGGCAGCGAAAGCAGCACTATCCTCCCTCCCTCTTTTCTCCTCCATGGCAAGAAGAGCTGAGCCCTCGCCTTCAGTCCAAGGCCATGCCATCGAGGCACCACGCACCCCAGGAGAACCAGCAGAGCCAGCACAGGCTACAGCCACTGCTGCAAGCCCTCAGGGGCTGCCTGTCAACACCTGGAAGCCCGTGTTCCCGCAGCCAGGAGCGAGCTGCAAAGGTGGCCGTTAACATAAACCCTGCGAATACAGAGGAGGAAGGAGGGACACCATTAGAAAGACCAATGACGTTAACGATTACGACAGCCAAACGACGTAACCACAATGCCCAGCAAACTAGACACAACAGTAAGACCTCGTGCAAGGTCCATCAGGAAATAAGCAGCACTGCTGCTGGCTGCAGCAGAGCCATCCTTTTCACATTCTCCTTTACAGGAGCCCTCCCAGGCGGTGCAGCTGAAGGACTGTGCTCCATTTATTACAAAGAAGCACAGAAAAATTATGAATTTCCTTTAAAAACTTGAATTCAGCATAACAAAAACCATAATAAAAAGATCTCAACTGTTGCAGACACAGACTATCAAGACGATGGCAGTACCCTCAGACAGCATTTCAAATACAGTTTATTAGTGTGTGATATGAAAAGGGTATTTTTATTGCATGATATAATGCAATGGGACCTTGGGCACTCTGCAGAAGGACCTTGCACTCAGAAGTGTAATGAACCCATAGTCCAAAAAACATTATACTGTACATTAACCTATCATTAATGGCACATTAGGGCTAGGGGCATTGCACGCTTGCTGGTCAGGGCTCCATCAGGACAGTGTGGAAGAAACCACAGTCTTCCCAGGCTTAAAACAAATAGAGAAAATAAATATTACTGATGGCTACAGGCTGCTTTAAGGGAAGCTCACTCTCCGCTTAACATGCGGTTTTGGTGCCATTTTTTAAAGGGGGGAGGGAGCAGACAATGCAGTAGTTTGTTAGGCAGTATTAGAAATGGCACGTCACTGTTCTGCAGCATGGCGCGTCCCCAAGGTGCCTCAGATGCACCAGCACAGAGCTCCTCCTGCTCCTTCGGCACCTCCAAGCACTGGGGCACCTTTTAAGAATAAAATGAAAACTGGGAGCACGCTCCCTCTCCCTGCCATTCCCTCATCCCTCAGGACACTGGTAAGACTCCCCTGAGACCTCTAAGACCACCGTCTGACCCAGCCTGGCACAGCCCCATTGCTGCCTGCAGGACACGTGGCAGCCACCTGACTGTACCTGCACGCATGTCCACCCCACCACGCCCGAGAGCCATTCGGCAGAACTCCAGCCTAGGTGTGCAGTAACTCGCTGTAAAATGTGACCAAATCGTGACACCTCATATGCTCCTGACCCAGCTGGGATGTCCCACGCCTTCCTCCACCACAGGCACTTGCTTTGTTCAAAGGCAAACCCACGTAATTAAGTGAGGGGAAGCTCTGGCCCACTCGCATGTCTAACGGGGACACAGGTTGGAGCTCCAAAAGGACAAACACAAATCTCAGCTCTGGAGTTTCCCAAGACAGCTGGAAACATGAAGTGCTGAGTAATGTACACCACCCAAACTGACCCTGCGTCCCACTCTAGTGACCTCAGCACGTGAACACCACCTCCAGTAGCGGAGCATTTTACATCTAGAGCTCCTGCCTCCAAGGACAAGCCAAACTGAACGCTGCTCTAATTAGCTGTGCTAGCTCTCCACCAGGCTGGATTCTGCTTCCACAGCCAGGAATAGCAGCGAGGAATCCTCATGCCAATAGTTTCTTGCCGACTCCCAAACCATTGTTAATTTGCAGGCACGGAAGGTGTCAGAGCCCTCCCCAGGGGCTGCTCCTTGCAGCAAGCTTCCTTCCATCGCTCCCTTCCACAGCTCGAGCGGGGTAAAAAACCCAAGGGCTTCAAACGCTCGCGCTGATCCATGGAGACACAGAGTGCGTCCACGGCAGAACGACCCTGTGAGACACTTTTGTGACCTGGCTGTTTCTGTTTCACAGTTTCAGGATGTTTTGACCACGGCAGGTAACCCCTTCAAGAAAAGGGTGAGTGCGCACCTGCAGTGCAGGGAACTGGGAGGCTCAGCTTGCGTGTCTAGCAAGCGTGCCCCAGTGTCCCACTGTGCCAGCAAGGTCAGCCCTCACTTTGAGAGACCCTCTCCTACAGAAATGAAACCTCCTTGTCTGCCTCTTCCATGGGCACCTGCAGCGACAGGGCTGCAGATGTCGAATCGCAGCAAGTTCAGCTGTAAGCACCAGCTTTTCCTATGTACTTGCATGGCTGCGTTCGATCGGGGACCGCGTGTTTACTGGCCCAGTTCTCTCTCCCAGTTGCTATCCTCAGAATAGCGACTATTCAGGGCAAGGACTGCCTCTCGCTGTGCTCAGTGCGGAGCTCAGCATCCCTGAGAGCCTGTTCTTGGCTGGCTGCTCGCATGAAATCTCCCATTGCGGGGGCCAAAGACACAGACTTCAGCAGATCTGCAGGAGCCTGCAGAGCTGCGGGGGGCACCGGCGGGGGGGGGGACTCCCGGAGTCCGTAGAGAACACTTTCACAGCATTTGCCACCCCGGTGAGGACATCACCTGTAGCTCCTGCCAGCCCAGAGAGCAGAAGGGACCAATTAGGCCAGAGAAGGGTGGGGGTAGCAAAGCGGGCCAGAAAGCCGCATCAGTCGCTGGTGATTTTGGGGCAGGGGTGAAGCAGAGACGAGAAAACATCCATAAGCAAAATCAGGTATCAGGAGTCTCCTTGCAGTTTCCCTCTCTCTCCTCATGTGCAGCTCACAGCACGGCCCCAGCCTGCTCGACCGTTCCACGCCGAGTGCCGGGACGTGGCGAGTTTTGTTTGTGGCACGGCCTCCCTAACCCAGGCTGTAATTAAAATGTTGATTACTAAACAGTTTAGAGATATGACAGACAATGCAGTTAAAGCCTACAGTTAGGTCAATATGTGATTTAGATTTGCCATTTAAAAACTCTCATTTAAATTTTGCATACATTAATCACTACCATACTTCAGTGTTCTGATATCCACCTGACTACACTATTAAAATAAAACTTGCTGCCCCAGGGAAATCCTACTTATTCTTAATTGTTTCGAGGCTTTGATGGGCTTTTAATCTAAGATTAATTTATGCAATTTTAAATAACTCTTCCTATGATTAATAAGCTTGAAAATTAAAAGGAGTCTAAAGCAATTATAATGAGCATTTGGTCATAACCTCATTAGGAGAAGGAGTGAAGGATACAGCTCCGGAATTCTTACATGACTACAATTTAAGGTTACTTTCAGAGGAGTCAAGCATAGTTCTTGAAATTGCAAAGGCAGATTAGCTTAGGTCAGTGTTAGAACTCCAGCACGCTCATAACTTATCCCTCTGATGAGGTTTAAGATAGTGAAAAGATGACAGAAAATGTATCAAGCAAAGATAAAGGGATCACACCTCGAAGCAGGCAAGTCTTGGAGCTGCATTTCTTGTTTATTCTTTTTTTCCAGAAGTATTCAAATTTTTTTTCTTTTGTATTATTTATCTATTCATAGATTAACTTTCATCAATGCACTTCTGCTTGTTGTACGATTCAAAGGTAACTGCAAGGGATTTTTGGCTGGTTTAGTAGTTTCATTGAGGCATCAAAATTCTGCTGAATTTTACAGAATGTCTTTAATTACCAGCAGTCCCCAAGTGAAATGGATGGACCAGCTTAACTTGCACCTGAAAACCTTCACCTGCAGAGGATGTCCACACATCCCACCTGAATTTCTGTTTTTAAACAGCGATATGGATCCTTCCATTATGATTAAAATCCTTTTTTCAACCTTCTGTTGAAGCTTTGGACATTGTCCATCGCCAAATGAAGTGCTGGTGGCCCTAAAAACAGTCCTCAGAGACCCTTTGTGCACTGGACTGATGTGTCCAGGCTGGCAACTCATCACCAAAGTCCGTGTCAAGAAGGAATTTTTCTTTCAGGTCAAATGAGCAGGAACCAGTGCAGCTCCTCCGACTTAACGGAACGTGGAGTTGACTTCAAACAACTCAAGCCCCTCCTATCGCAGGACCCCAGCGTGTGTGTGGACACATACGTGGACGGCTCTGACATCTTTCTCTTTCTGTGGCATATACAAGTCTTAAATTTACCACGGAGTTTTGGTTTTGGCTGTGGCACAAGGGGAGTCTCTCTGCCCATCTGCAGACTGTTCTTTCCACTGCAGTGTTGCTGTTGATATTTGCCGTTAAAGCGGGAACTGCGCTTGGCAGGTCTCTTGGTGCTTAGCTAACAAAACGATCTAACTCCCAGCAAAGGTATCTTTTTTGTGATGACTCTTAAAAAAACCGAAGGCAACTGAAATATAATTGAAGTGCGCTTTTGCGTTGCCGCTGAGGTTAAGAAGAGCTGGAGAAGAGGAATGGAGAGAGTGGCCCAAGGCTGACAGAGTATGTCAACATTAGCAAGCTGTCGACAACAGCAGCAGCAGATCCACAGAGTGAAACGGCTGGTGCAGTATTTCAGGGATGGAAGAGGTTTTCCTTTTGACCAGCCCCAGTCTGGTCTGAGGACACAGCGCCCATGAGTAGCTGGAGCTCATTAGGTGCGTGCCTGGAGCACGTCTTTGGGTCTGGTTTCAACTGAGTTTGATTCAGTTAATGAGCTTCAAGACCTGTCTGTGATGAGAATGAAAGAGCGGTAGCTCAGAAGGAGCAGGAGATTCACACCACAAGGCACACCTGACCTGAAGTGCCACCCACAGAAGTGGCTTCAGCGCTTCACCTTGAGCCAGTCAGACATTAAAAGCTGATAGAGCTGGTAGCCAGGGGACTAAGTGTCACCCAGGACTGGGAAAGTAGGGTGGAAAAAACAGCTGTTTTCTCCAAGTTTTGAGAAACTCATTTCTACTGACAGTAAAAAGAAAAAAAAAAAAAAACAAACCACCAAGCTGGAGTAAACTGAAACAATCTCCAAAATGTTTTTTACCCAAACCTCAGAGCAGAAAATGCTGTGTGTCTGCACATACACACACTCTGATACCAACCACAAACAAACCAAAAAAACCCCAGAAAATGATCTGGCTGGAAGCAAAAAGGGAGAATGGAACAGCCTGCACTTCACTGGCATTTCCGAGCTGAAGTTCCTGCAAACGCACAAGTTGTTTTTAGAAGCGCCCCGCACGACCCCACTGCGCTACGTGCCTACACTGTCGACATCCAGAGCCGGGTTCGTAAAGAGACTGGATGGAGCAAGCGCTAGTGGTCAAACATGAAGGTCCTGTCCAATCACCCCGTCTCAGGAGCAGAACACGATGCACAGGTATGACACGACGTCCTGAAAAACCTGCAGAGCCCTGCTGAAAACACAGAGAAGAGGCAAAATATATCACCACTAGTTGGCTTGGGATAAAAAATAAAAATTCCTTTGAATCTCTCGCAAGGTCATGGAACAAACGACCGAGGCCACGGAAACCATTTCCATTCTCAGACCTGTATTTTAACGCCACTGTTCCCTAGCAGGAGCCCTTCCCGGTGGAAACCCCGGCTCTCTCCGGCCATGCAGGCAGACGCCAGCGGAGCTGTCCCGGTTTACCCCAGCATCTCCCATTAAATGTGAGCTGGCAGATGCACGTTTATGGGACAATGAACTTTTCCATGGCTGCAGCTCGTCGTGCTTTGCTATTACAGCCTTAATAAACCTGCGCATTCCCGTGCTGCGGCAGCC
>NW_010431445.1:19097-29608 GCF_000710305.1 Buceros rhinoceros silvestris
TCCCGTGCTGCGGCAGCTGCCTTGGGTGGGAGCGCGAGCAGCCGGCTCCGGAGCTTCAAAAGAAAGGAAGAACAAAAAAATCATGTTTAATTTAAAAATTAGAAACTGGAGCAGGCTGTGAGCACAGAGGTTGATTGAAACAAAATTTAAATTCCTGTCAAGCCCATTTAAACACAGGGGCCCTTCATAGACAATTAGCTGCTCCCTGTGACTGCCTGGTCACTGTTAGAAGAGAGCAGACCTACTGTGAGGAGCTGGAAAAAAATTAACTAAAATCAGGCTGTATGAAATATTTAGCCTCCCAGTTTATCACAGGGGTTTGGAAGTGTAAACAAGACAAAAATCGATTCCTCGGTGCCCTCCAATCAATCCCCCAAAATGGTTAGGGCATCTGTTTCTGCTAAATTTTGTTTACTCTGGCAGATTTGCCTTAATTGCAGTTGTTTATCTCCCATTGTCCCCGGGGCCCTAATCTCCCGATTACTAATACTTAACACTCATTTCACATCTAAAGCTACTTCTAATCCTCAACAGGTTTCTGGGGCTCTTAAAATTATTGAAACGAGGGAGAGGGGAGATGCAACCTCTTTGTGAAAGGCACATTTTCTGATCTCCTACCAGCTGGGTCCAGCCATCACCAGGGATGGCTGCAACAAAGGTGCTAAAAGGCTCTTTCACAGGCCCTGCTGCTCCGCCGGGGATTCAGCGGATAAAAAAGAGCTTTGATGGAATCAAAAAAAAAAAAAAAAAAAAACAAAGTTTTTGCATCATCAATGTGAATCATAGAAAACTGTGATCTGAGCTTTTATGGAAACAAAAAAAAAAAAAAAAAAAGCCCTGAACAAGAGGACTATAACAGTCCAGCCAAATAAAGTTACTGTCATAATCAAACGCTGTCAATCACAATGAAAATCCAATTAAAAATCTTGCAGTGCGGCCCTCTTAAGTAGAAAAATGTCCCCTATTTATATGCGTTTTTGTCGGCCGCACAAATTAGAAAGTAGTATTAATTGATTTTTTACGACTTTAGGCCCTGCTCCTCCAGCTGAATTTCTGCGGACGCAAGAATCAACCGGCACAAATCTGATTAAGGGATTGGAGGCACAATGCACACAGGTCACTAAGAAGCCCTATCCGTATCTCCTGCTTTATACTCCGCTTATTCATAGGCAATTATTCCTCTTATTTAATACTGCAGGAGCGTCTTGAGGTGCTAATTGGCGAACGGACCCACAAGTAGCTGGTGTGACACCAACGGCAGCGATCTTCTCTCTGCAGAACGCATTTAAAACTCCATTTACACCAATAAATACTGTACACAGATTTCAACAGCTGCCTGTTAGAGCAAATTCCTTGATGAATTTGGAGTGAACGGGAAGGACAGTGTTAAAGGAATTAAAGATACGGCTCTATTTTGGAGCCTTTAACAGACTGTTTTGTTGTTGGTTTAAAAATAAATATGTGGGGAAGACAGCTGACACACAAACACCAAGCAGGCGAATGCAGCACCTCTCAGCGAACCCTAACTGAAAGATTTGCAATTCTGCGACCAAAATGAGCGAGATGTAAATATTTGTCTCTGTGCCTGGAGAACTACAGAACAACCAGAAGTGCCAAATGAAACATTTGCTCAAATTAAACTGCAAAGCCCAGGAGACTCAAGTAACCAAAAATATTAACTGTATCACTCTGAGCTGTTGCCAATTTGTTGTTGTCCAATTTCCTTAGATTTTCAACACTTCTTCGAGCCAACTCAAGTTATTTCTTTTCACATTTCACTGGGAAGTGCTAGTATATTGCGCAGCTTTAGGGCACGATGGAAAGAGAAAGTCAGATGTTCACATTTTCTGTAAAAAGCCAGTGGTCGCACGAGCAACGGGACCAGAAAGCCAGCAAATGCAACACCTCCAAACTCCAGCGCTCGCGAGTTAACCTTGTCACCACCTCAGTCCGCTGGAATTGCGGGATTTAGTGACACCGACAGAATGTTATTTCTCCATTTCGTTAGCTGATTTCTCAAGTGACAAAGCAGAGCAAATCATACCCCTACAGACGGAGATATTTCTTTTTCTGGAAGAGAGAGGGGAAGAGAGAGGGGGCAGATGCAGAACCCACTGCTCCCCATTCCAGCTGAGCGGGGAATAGGTTGAGCAACGCTGCCACCTGAAAGAACAGGTATTTTTTTCTCCAGCTCTTGAGCTACCCTGTGCAAGGAAGATAATGAACACACAGGAACATGAGCATCCTGAGCCCGAGTGTGAAATCCTACCATTGGCAAGTCAATATAAATTCTGACGTCGCCCCCAGCGTACTCAGGATTTGATCCTGGATGTCTGAATTGATGCAATGAAGATAGAGTTTAATATTTATCATGTATATTTAACAATTGGACTCGAGGATCCTAAGCGATTCTCTGATTCTGTATTTCAACAGCTGAAATACCTGGCTTTGTTCTTTTTTCCCCAGGAAATCAGGAGAGAGCCCTTTCCTTCACAGCTGGCATGTGTTCTGGTGCCTGTCAGACACCATGTCATGGGGTGAATAACCGGGATCGTTGTGACAGAGGAGAGCGTAAATGTTTGCAAACAAAGCTATCCATCACCGGGCCGAGCACGGACAGGTCTGTGCTGGACAGATCATCGCGGGGAGCAGATCCTGCACTGGCTCTGGAAAAAACCCAAACCTAATGCTCAAAAATAGCCAGAGAGGGAAAATATTTGGCTCGCTGTGATCCAGCAATGATGCACCAACATCTAGATAGGTGCAGACAGAAAACGTTTCTCTGTAGAGCTCTCTCCAGGCAGTTTACAGGATGTGTTTGGGAAAAGCTGAGTGCAGACAGCCCTCTGGCCTTTCCCCAAAGCCACCAAACCCCCAGCCTGCAGAGCCACCTCAGCAGTCAGCAATGCCTCTGCTGGATGCAAAAGCTGGATTAGCTGCTAGGGAAAATCCCTTTTATTGACAAAGCTAAGTGGCAGTATTTTATTGGCTTTATTCTGCAGGTTTATATGAAAATCCAGGTAGGATTATGCTGATCCTCCATTTGTTTGTTTAAAACATAAAAGTAAATCCTTGGAGCTACGAGCAATGGTTTAACACAACGAGCTGCAAACAAGTTTCGCTCTACCTGAGGGTAAGAGGTGCTTCTGTCCAGACCCTCTAGACTACAGCTACTGAAAACAGAGCTCCTCAAAAGCTTTGCACTTTTAATTTCCTAGACTTGTTGGAGATGGGGGGACACCCAGCCAGGATCCATTTTGGGGAGTCTGTAACACCTTGACGCGTACCTTAACACATTTAAACATACCAACAACTGATCTATCTGGAAAAATGCCTGTTGTAGCTCATGAGGTCAGGGTGCCTGGTCTGAACGCCGTTCCTAAAGTGGAGGGAGGGATCGTTGAATGCATAGGAATGGGAAATCCCCAAATTGCACCAGGCATTAGAATAAAAACCCCAACAAACAGGAACATGTTTTCCAGCAGGTCAGTGCTTCTGACACAGACAACGGACAATTTATCACACACAACCTTCTAAATTAATAAAACACTGACATAAAGAGCACTAGTAATTTAAAATTAAAAAAGGAGAAAAGCTACTAGTTGGGTTTAAGCTTTGGAGACTTGAACAAAAATAAGTAGGTGTGTGCAAGAGCGGTGGAGCGCAGAAGGTGGCAGTACCCCCGGCCAAAAGCATTGCCTCTCCCTGCCCACGCCTTTCCAGGAGAAATCCACGCAGCACCTCTAAGACTGTACATTCTGCCTCCGTGGAAAAGCATAAAGGAGTAACTGCTACATGCTTGACTTCTGGTATTTCAAATACCATTTCTTTAAGGAAATCGCTTTCGTTTAAAGAGCCACAGTAGCGTAGTAGAGTTCAATGCTGCACCAACAAAAAACTCCACGAGAGACCTGAACGATTCCGCTGGTTTTCTGAAAAGCACACACAAGCTGCAAAATAAAAGGCCAAGCTTCCAGCTAAAGAAGAGATTTTAAACAATTACCAAAGCAGGAGAGTGATATCATAAAGGCAATTTCTGCGCTAGCTTGTTTTCTGCAACTCTCTTTGCCTCTGAACAGCTAGAACAGATAATAACTATTAGTAAATCAAACTCCTGCAATATCCAGCTGTGTCTCACACATTTACATACAGATAGAATGGGTATATGTTTTTAATATGTATGCGATACGTACTTTTACCACAGCTGAAGTGCATGCTACAAAGGAGGAGGAGAATGGGAATGGAATCAGCATGAGATAATAAAGTGGCCTAGATAAAGTATTAGCCAGCGATTGATCTCAAACAGGGGATGTTGCTTCTCTCTGACCTGATTACTTACTATGCATAGATTCCATTAAATAGAGCTTAGAATGGAAAGCTGCTGGAAAATACCGTAAATACAGTAAGATCTGCAGCTTCCCGAGCCAAACCAGCCCGCGGATCCTAGCCATGCACTCGACACGAGCCGGAGTTGAGACCTTACCCATACCACCACATCACGCTCGTTAAATATACGTCTGCACTTCCCTGGGAGCCAGGCTCGTGATGCCAGAGAATTCCATGTTTTAAATGAAAACAGGAAGTTTTCATAAAAAAAAAAAAAATCTTTATGCAGAAGAATTGTCAAGATTTTCCTTTTCTAGTTGAAAGAGGAGAAGAGACAGAAGAATACAAAAATGTTGTGTCGACTTCCCTGGTGCTGAAACAAGTATGTTCAATTTAACTGGCTTTCTCAAGAGGGAACAAACTGGAGACAGAGGAGCGGACACTGTAAGCACAAGATTCAGAACAAGCACCGGTAAATACTGAAGAACGTTCCTCTCCCCGGATGGACACTTTGCCCATTGCTTGGTGTAAGGACTTTTCTTTGCTCCTGTGGAACAAGCCTGTTCATTTGAAATACCCCGAAACAATCACACTGTTGGTTATGTACGTGCAGAGGAACCGGTGGTACTCTTATTTTGCAGACAGGTTACAGATGACCGAGCATCAGAACAGGAACCTGATCTGAGGCGTTACGGAAATTTGGTGTTCGCTTGAACAAGAATATTTACGGTAGTAGAAAGCCTGACTTTATCCAGGAATTTCACACAGCCTTGGCTTTGCCTCTATCTTCTGAAAAAATGTGCATAGTGACTTTTATAAAAAAGGGCTTCCTACGATGATAGACAGGGTAGATCCATCCCCGATGTAACCCCGCGACTTCCCTGGAGTTGCCAATCTGGCACTCCAGGTATTGTTAGTCGGCTCTTAAAGTGCATTTAACAATTCCCCGATTATCAGGAGAGTGGAAAAAGATTGATGTTCTGCTCCTTTCATTTTGCTTTCAGTCTTTAATTATACTAAATTGGTTACAAAACAGTGACTTCCAGTGCGGTTAACGTCCATAGGGGAGAAAGGCTGCACGCCACTGTTTTGTGTGAAGCAAACAATGATCAGGTGTCACACCTTCTGTCCTTGCTAGCGCATCTCTTCTAAATACATAAACCCCCAACAAACCCCAAGGAACGAGGTGAAATCCTGCTCTCCTTTAAACCGAGCTGACCTTGACAAGGTCACGATTTCACTGGCGGTACCTGCATCGCCTGAGAGATATCCATCAGAGCGACAACGGAGGCCACAGAACCGGCTGAGAGGGAGTTAGGGGGATAGCGTGGCCAGTTCCAGAATTCCGAGGGTGTTTGGCAGCTCCCCGTTTCCCAGCACGGTGATTTCCCCACACGTACGGACACGTCTGGACGGACTTGCTGCGTGTACACAGACGTGCTATGCTGACGTACATATGCATATGAGCTTCGTAAATAAAGGGCTCCTTGTCAAGACTGGGAAGCACAGGAACGTAACGGGCTTGACCGGCAGCAACTCCTGAGCCTGTTGCTGAACAGCCCAGGCTGCTGGGAGCTTGTCAGCCCAGAGGAGGGAATTTAGGGCAGCGCAAGAGGGTCAGCCACGTTGCAGGCAAGGACTGGGGCACTTTAATTCAGCAACAGCCCTGCCTCATGCTTTAGTACTTGGTGCTGCAAGTTCATTTATAATTGAATAGAAAGTAGCATGGGGGGAAAAAGGCATTAAAGATTTTGTTCAAAAAGGAGGATGGCTCTTTTTTTCTTTTTTTTTTTTCCTTTCCTGAGCTGTTATAATTTAAAAATTCTTTTACAAAATGCCTTTTTAAAAGGGGACTAGCACACTCCAGGGCATGTAGTTGTAAAGATAAATCTGTGCACTTCCCTGGTACTGCAGGCACTCACCCTTTGGCCTCATTTTTATGACTCTACACCCTGGAGTGGTGTTATTGCTTACAAACATACATATATACTTATGGGGGTATGCGCGATCTGCAGATGTTTTATTTATAAGTGGCAGGCCTATTGCATCACTGAAACACGCATTTACAAACAGATACAGGTTTTATGAAACCCTATTCCCTTGTTTTAATAGCTAAGCTATCCAGCCATGGCGTAATAGTGCACAAGGTAAATGTGTCTACATCTCTAGAACCCGTTCCAAGTTTTCTCAGATGTGACTAACTGCAAGAATTTCCCAACCATCAAAAGTTAATAAAAAAGACAAAATAAGGCAGCGTAAGCCTTTCGCATGAGACAGACAACACCACAAAGTGCGGGGGCTCTGATAAACTTTAAGGCCTTGTTTTACCCAGGTATTTGAGCAGGCACCCAACTTCATATGTTGCTCTATTGGAGTTAATATCCTTAAAATTAGATTCACAGTTAAATACTTTACTAAGCAGGACCTAAACTGAGACTAGTCTGGATTGGGAGGTACCTTCCCCAGGGCATCTGCAGAGATTAGCCTTTAACTAGAGAATAGCTGCAACAGAAACACTTGTTTATTCTGCCTGCAGTTCGCAGCAAGAAAGGAGACGTGCCCTTGTCTTGTTAAAATCTGTTAAAATTATTCCTATATATTTAATGCACATAAAATACGATGATTTTACATAAGCCTCCAAGTTACAGGAAACAACATATAAAGAAAAACAATGAAACAAAGATATTTGATGCGAGTCAGAGGGGACTACAATTTCTATCGACAGTACCAGTTACTGTAAATCTCTGTATTAAGAGTTTGATGCAGTATTCTTCTGGCTGCTTAAACCCAGCACTAAATGCAGAGCCACAAGGGACCAGCTCGAGAGCAGGCGCCCTACTACTGCCTTACTGAAATCACGACAACTGCGAGCAGAGGAAGTGGAGTCTGGGCTCAGATTCCAACACTGGGAGCCCTTCGACGGACAGACCAAAGCTAGGTGTTAACTTAATCTCCTGTAGCCAATCTAATTTCATTTTATGTGAATATAAGTGAAAACAGCGGCTCCTGCATTTCGTTCAAAATAAACTATTTTGACCATATCCTCTGTTTTCAATCATCAGATTTTGAAAGGTTAAGACTGGAAAATGATGACAAAGAGTGACCTACATTAAGCTGTAATCCCTGGACATACAAACTGAAAAAAAACGTGTATTAGGTCATCAAAACGGTTTTGATTGAAACTTGACAGTGGCTGTGCAAGTCCTGCATTAACTCCCCAAATCACAAGTGAGGCTTTGGCCACGACGAAGGTACCGGGAAAACACCCACCGGCTTTGGTGGAACCAGAACTCCACCTCAGTTTGTGTGCGCTCTGTAAATTTGTGACTGCTGCACAAGCCAGGAAGAGTTTAGATTTAAATTGGTACATACTGAAAAACGCAGAAAAAAAAAGGCTACACGTGAATAAAAAGTATTCATAGACAACGTGAACGTTCCACTTACCATCAGATCTTCAGGTGCTGGCCTTTCCTTCGGCTGCTTTTTCATGCTATGTGTCACAAAACAAAACATTCACATGTAAACAATGGCTCATTTATTCTCCTCGCTTAAATACTGAAGATCTTTCAACACAGAGCGAAGGATCTCAGTGTATTTCTACGCTTTATCAGGTGCCGGTGGAATACAGGGCTCCTGACAGCGGCCGAATGGTTTACGGGTTTCTTCCCTCCCTCCCACCCCGATGTAGAGGTCTGCATGGTTTGTAACTGCCAAAGTGTGTAAACACAGACATCACCCCAACCCAGGCAGCGGATTCTCAGTTTGCCAGGGACTATGGCAGAGCTCGACACAAAGCAGAGCACAGTCAGGCGGGGAATTTCACCCTGACGCTGAACAGCTTCAGCGGAACATGCAGTACCCTGGGGTTTCTACCTTAATTTTTTCCACATTTATTTCCATTATGCCGCAGGGTGATGGTTCATTGCGCAGTGTTAACCTGTTTATCAGATGACGTTTCTCATCCAAACAGCCCCAGTTTTGGGTGCAACAGGTGCCATGAGCTGTTGAAGGCTGCGCTGAGCTGTGTGGAGGAGCACAGTAACGTGGCGCAGAGGTGACCCTCAGGAGCCGCAAACTGACTAACTGGATTCATCCAAACCGCCAGGGTTTACGGCGTAATTGGCATGAAGTCATAAAGTCCGATACGCCGTTTGCTCGACGTCTCTGACACTTAGTACGTTTTGATAGCATCGAGTTTCTGATTTCTTTTTTTAGTGCCTCCCACTAAAAGGTACGGCCAGTATGACACTCCATCCACACCATGGGCTATCTGTGCTCTGAGTCGAAGCTACTAATGCTACAGTCCACCCTCCCTACCAGTAACTCCCAGCACCTCCAGTCGTGCGGCATTAGCAAGGCACGCGAGCTGTCTGACGAGCAGGTCAGGAGCACTTCTAATCTGACAGTCCATAGTAGCTGCGTCCCCGGGGAAAACAAGGCTATTAGGCACCATCAGTTATGCTTCGCTTTGACATCTGCGGAAATTTTAACACGGGTTATCCCTCCCTCTGCCTCCACCAGGGTTTGTTTTTTTTTTTTTTTTCAAACAGTCTGTCATCAATTTTTTTGGCAGGGATGAAAAGCGCAGACCCCCCGCGCAGCGGCAAGTTGCGCTGCGGAGTCCTCCAAACGCGCTGCTCTGCGTAAACTGAGACCAGTGAAAACGGAGGCCTCTGTTACACGAACTTTAATTATTTAGTTACTTTAATTAACCGATAATCAGACTGCTTTTTGTGCCCATGTCATTCGTTATGCACTTTGTCAGGCCTCAGAGGTACTTTCTCCTCTGTTACCTGTTCAAAATCTGATTTTGAAGGTGACTTTTGCCGCAGAGGCCCCTGGAAGTGTGGCAAAGCCTGACCTATAGCTGTGTGTGAGGCTGAGGGCTTCGAGGAGGACGCGTCCCTGGAGCAGGATTCCCTCCAGCCACACTCTGCAGCTCGTGGTGGCACACGCTGGGATGGCTCTATCTGATTTAGCTCAGCTCAGCATCCAGCCCTGGACGCGCACGTGATGCTCCTCTGTCAAACCCGTTATGTTTTGACAGGATTCAAGCTTGTTTCTTCTGCCATATATAAACAATTGCCCTTTAATCTTTTTTGGGGGGTGGGGGGATGTGACAGTTAAAAAAAAAAAAGAGGTTTTCCTCTTCACTTTGTTCCTTCAGGATAGCTCACCCTCAAGACTGGGATTCTCCAGTCGCTCCGGAACTGTATTCTGTACTCCAGAAATTCCTCCTCTCCCCAGGTCTCCTTTAATTTAAGGGGTTTTCAATGAACTATTCAGTTTTAAGGAAAGGAAATATACCCAGTGGTGTCTTTTAAAATACAACTCTCGGTAAAAATTACTTACTGAAAAGCCAATAAATTAATCACGGCCACCGGCCTTTCTAAATATTGACGCAATTTTATAAGTAATATTGTAAAAAGCCCTGAATAATGATATCACGGAACGAGACTTTGTGGCCTCTTTACCCCCCAGATGAATCCTTCGGAGTCTCAGCCTCACCCACGTTCAGAGCAGGTTTATTAAAACAGGAAAAAAAGCCCCCCTTGTAAGTACTTTTACGACCCTTTGTGTAAATAACGTTTACATAATTTAAACAGTTTGCTTAGCTTTGCTGCCCCATCTGCCCAAGGCCCCCAAGTCCCTCTTCTCTCAGAAAGGATGCAAGGAAAGCCATAAGGTCTCGCCGAGCTGCCGAGTTAATGGCATGTATCATTTACATCGGGGGCATGGCATGTTTGCAAACCGAGCTTACCATTGAGTGATGAAGTGTACAAATGGCTCAGAGAACTCCCCGGCTGGAAGGACCGGCGATTCCTGCCAGTGGATTGAAACAAGAAGCAGAGTCAGAAGGAGAGAAGATCATTTTCTTGTTGGTGGGGTTTTTTTGTTTTGTTGGGTTTTTTTTTTGTTTGTTTGTTTTTTTAGGAGAAACTGCGACAGCAAAACAAAACAAAAAAAAGGAAAAAAACCCCAAACCAAACAAGCCAGGAAGTGTCAAAGCTCCCTTTTCACACAGTGGATTTGAGGGAGAAAGGTACAAATTCTTCGGAGAATGTGTTATAAAACACTGAATTTCAACTAATGAGTATTACACAATGGGTAAAAACATGTGGAAAGACACAGAGGGGAGGTGAAAAAAGGACAATGATAGCCACAGGGTAAAAAGGAAGGTAGGG
>NW_010431445.1:29724-31487 GCF_000710305.1 Buceros rhinoceros silvestris
AAATGAGAAATTAATGATTATTTAAGTAACACACAAATGGTCTTGTAATTAACAAAGAGCTGTGAAATTATTCTTGTGTTGACCTTTGTTTCTTTCACTGCATTTGCTATTTATTTACACTCATGTTTATTTACACTTATTCATTTTAGACGCTGTCCTCATACACTGTCTGTTCCTCCATTTAAAAGGAAAAGAAATTTTAAGAGGAAAAAATGCAGGATTTACCAGTCTAGTGGTAGAAAATAATCAGCCAGTATTTATGAAAGAAAAAAAATAAATTAAGAGCACAGGAAAAAAAAAAATTAGAAAGACGGAACAAACAACATCACCATTTGCAAAAAAAAAAAAAAGGGCTTTACGAATTTAGGAGTTTTTCCAAGAATGACAGAGAGCTCCACTGTGTTTATAGTGTAACAGCTCAGGATGTAATGAAATTACACTGCAGAGTACTTTAACAGTGTCATCTCATTAGACCTACAGTTGGAACAAGAGAGCCACATAAAACAGGCAGCTGCAAATGACTCCATTCTCATCTATTCTCATTTGCTATTAAAAATACCTTTCGGCGGCTTTTTTCCTCCCTGACATCCCTACACAAAGTACCCTGCAAAGTATGATACATGCACCTATTTAAATTAACAAAGGAATGACTTATTTTAATCTCACTGTGCTTTGGAGTGCTTTGGCCATTTGGATGAGCAATATATCATTACATACAACCTTCCAGCGCTGCAGGCAAGAAACTCGGAGCGTGCAGCATTTGGTGGGAGCCAAACAATTTCTCTCGCACACAACTGTGTCAAATGCATGCATGTATTCATTATGGAGAACGCGGGGAAATAGCTTTGATGTAGTGGAAAAAAGAAGATGATAAAAGCACCTCTGCAATGTGTGTGCCATTATCAATGGTGGCAGATAGACCCGACTGCGGAGCCTCCTATGTGATTAGTAAATATACATATAATTGCTGCGGCCAATTATCAGAAAAATGAGATCGGTAATTACAAGACAGAAAATTAACTAGAACTCTTATTAAGGCTTTGTTTCCAATTCAAACAATTGGAAACTGCTGGAAAATACAATTAAATCAAAAGTAACCGAGGAGTAAAAGGAGAAGCCAAAATTGCTTTACAATTTTCAAAGACTTCCATTAAATACGAGGAGCGTTTGATACAACACGCCCAAATTCTCTTTGAACTTAGACTGGGTGAGGGAGAGGTTATTGTTTCTAAACTTATAAATGACATTAATATGGGAAGGTTCCCACTGGAGAGTGGAAGTGACGCGAGGAAATAAGCAGCGCAATTAAACTTTCCCCACTTCAAAGAACCGTACACCAAAATCATTCATATTAATAGAGAAAACGCAGAGTTAAGTGCCTGGCTTGCTTGGACAGGTTCTGCCTCTCCCCATCATCTTCTCTCGTCCAGCAGAGCCTTCCTAACACAGGAAAGGCCATTTTTGCTGAGCAGGGAGGGAGGGAATTCTCGGGGCACCTATCACGGATCAATTTGAAATGATGGGGCGAGGCAATGGGAGCCCATTCCCCGGGGACTGGCTCTGCCCAGCAATCCGCCCCGCTGCTCGGTGTAAGTAAAACCCAAGTGATGAGCATGTTCCCTCCGAGCAGTGGGTGCTGGGGAACAGGGCAATCAGCACTTCACACTCATTTGGGAGGTGATAATTTCTGCGATCACCGAGAGATGACGGACCCGTCATTGAGTGAAACTGCTTTATGAGAGGGGAGGAGAAGCTGGTGAACC
>NW_010431445.1:31574-46457 GCF_000710305.1 Buceros rhinoceros silvestris
GAACCGCTCGGAAGCCTCCAGCATTTCACTAGGCTGTCCCAAGCTAAGCTGGCGTCAGGGTTCATGCAGGCAAGGGAAGAAGCTCTGATGACAGTATTAACACCTTGACCACACAGCACAGCCAGGAGTTGAGGTGATTCTGTGTAAGTACGCAAGAAAATTTCACCTGGATGAAAGGAAATGTAAAATGCTATTTTTTTGGCTCATTTTTCTGCACAACACCTGTACTTCACCCCCATCCTACCCTCTGCTGCTGCAGACCTGCCAGTCATGGCCCTGCACTGGCCAGCGTGCTCTCAGGAGCTCAGCAAGAGATCGTGTCTATGTGCGGGGGTCGGTGGGGATGAACACCACCTGGACCTTCTCATGAAAAGTAGATGCTTTAACAGTCTCCCCAAGGATTTTAGACTGGGTGCCCCACAAATTTACTGGATATTTCAACCTTTTTGGGAGAGTGCATCAAACCCAAGGAAACACTGGGAAACGTGTTTGAGGGCAAACGGATCAGTGCAGATAGAATCTTCGACCTGGCTCCTGTAGGTCTGAGCCAATCATTAGCTCACAGGGCAGGTGAGACAGGGGAGGAAGAGGAGGCAGGTTTTGGGTTTAGCTGAAGCAGGAAAGCACAGACCCTCAACTGCTGCCAAAAGTCAACACCAAAAAGCTCAGTTCAATTTCTGATGTTGTCCTATGCAAGATCATTCAAGCAGCAGAGGGTGAAGCTATTTTGTAGTTAAAGCTATTTCTAAGGAGAGAAACTGCTGCTGTTGCTATCTGGGTAACTTGAGCAATCACAGTGTTGTCATATGAAAGCAAAACTTTCCTAAACTACACAAAGTAAGTACACCCTATATCGTACCCTGGAGTTCCTCGGACTTTGGCTGAGACTCCGATGGAAATATGATGAAATAAAGCAAGGCTGCAGATGTCTCTACCAAGTCTACGCCATCGGTGTCATGCAATATGGTCACATTGGAGGTAACCATAGGGACCGGTCCCGCTGCACTCCGATGGCCTGGCTTATTTTAACCCCTGCACACTGAAATCTTTCTAGAGAGGCAAAAGAAGTAGGAAACAAAGATTTTAAAGGAGTGAGGAACAGGTACACTCACTTTAAACTGGGAAATGGTTCTTCTGTTTTCATTAAACACCATAGCTTTTAACCAATACCATGAAGACCTGTATATTGGGGATGCTGCTAAAATGGCCATAAAGACACGAAGGGCTGTAAGGGTCGATGTACCACTGGCTTCTGCATCCCCAGGTACCTGATCCCCAAGACTGGCTGTCTCCCTAAGCATCCAAACAACACTGCTGCAGAGAGGGACAAGATCAGGCTTGGATTTCTCAAAACCAGCCGAACCGTGCGCACACAGTGAGAACGGGGAAGGGCAACAGGAAAAAAGTTTGAGTGATGCCTTTGCCTTGTGAATAATGAACAGTTCAAGAAGGTCAACCCATTACAACTGAAACCGTTTAATTATTAATTATGCACAATCTATGAGCAAAAGGACAAGTTCAGAATGTTTAATGTGTGGTAACTCCAACTGGACCCTCTCTTGGCATTTTGTTATTAGCACTTGTCAGCAAGGTGCTCAGGCATAAAGAAAAAAGCACAGCAGCAGAAAATCTGAGCTAGCAGGAGGAGGGAGGGCTCTAAACTTCAAACACTGCTCCTAATATTTAATTTATAGAGTGCTGAGCCTCTGGTATAAACCTTATTGACTTCATGGAGTTAGGGGAAGTCACATTATCTAAATGAAGACCTGAGAGTGGGAATACTGAGACAATCCCTCTCTTTTGAAGGCAGTGATAACATTACTATCTGTATCTTCTTTTTTCTTCGTGGGTCTGAACAAAGGAAGAGTGAACCACCTAACAGCACATCCAGCAGTCAACCAATCCTTTGCAACCTATGCAATAAGAGCTTGAATTACAGGTCTGAGCATCATCCTCATCTACTTCTCAAACCTATTATTCAAAACCTCTCCTCATCTGTTTGCTCTCACTAAGCAGAGAAGCTACAGAGGCTCAGGAAATAATGTCCAGCAAACCCACAAATAAATATGGCTAAGGGACCTTGCCCCTCTTTTCTGTCCAGCTTGGAGGTTTACCTGGACAGATCCAAGAAGCAAATTAACAGGTACGGCTCCGAGTTGCTTATTTTCTTTTCTTATGTCAATGAAATTTGGCAGCAGTTCTTGACTGGCAATATACCCCAAAAGCATCCCATGCTTCACACACCTTCAGAGGCCTTACCCCAACGCACAATTTCTTGAGAGTGAAATATTTTCTCAAAGCAACTGAAAGCCTGAGATTTATCACATCCTTTCCAAAGAAAGAAAGCCCACATTGTCCCTGTAATAGGAAAACCAGCAAATACAGCTTTCTACCTAAACCTTGCGATGGCAACGCCCCCAGCTGTGTGTTAAGGTCAAACCTGTGTTCCTCCAACCTCCTCGTCCGGGGGCCAGCCCGATGGACAGCCACAGTGCAGAAGGACGGCAGCTCGTCCTCACCACGTCCCCAGAAGACAGCCGGGCTGCTAACCCCCTCTCTGCAAAGCGTTAAATTTCCCCATCCCCCCCAGCTCCCGCTATTTTGCGATACTCCCTCCTCAGTGAGAACGCTGTGCAGAAGGAAATGCCATGGTCCTATGGCTCTGTGGCCACAGGAGGGAAGTTAGCAGAACCCAGCAAACCAAATTCCAGTTCTTCTCTCCTCTGGGCTTCCCCAGCACACCCTGCCTTGCAAACTACCATCTCCTCTGGGCAGATACTTCCATTCTGCAACTCATCCGCTGATGCTGAAATGGCAGGATTTAATCAATAACGGGCGCGCTTTACAAAGGAGTTCTGGCTTACCGCTTCAACCTAAAAACTCCCTAGGATTAAAGACTTTTTATGCACTCCAACTTCTCTTTTACTAAAGCTTTCAAAGAATACATGTAGTTTTATAGAGTAGCTGCACTTTGTGGCAAAATAGTGGCTTTTTGTTTGTTTGGGTTTTTTTTCAGACAAACTTAAGGTTTTGATGCACCAGAAATGCTGCCAGGTGCAATTACATGTAACAAAAGCAGCGCGGTTACCGAGCTGTTCCAAGACCAACACGGTACCTGTCCAGATTTACTCCTACAAGGATGACTTTCTTTCACAGCACTCCTAAAAATAAATAAATAAATAAGCAAGCCATTTCTGACTTTCCAGCCAATCTACTTCAAAAGCCTTGCACAAACCTAATGGCAGGTGATTTCCTACGAGGAACACGTTTGCAGAAGACAGCGATGTCTGGAGGTGGCTCAGAGGCCCCGACTTGAAAGCGTGTCTGGGTTGTCCCCGTCACACTCCCACCCCCAGCAGGAAGGTGAAAGATGATTACATCTCTGCGTCAGGTCGCTTCTTGCTCTTTTCTTAGTAGCAGATGCCAAACGTGACAAATTACACATGGGGGCATTTTGGTGTGAAGTTTCGTCTGCTGGGATTGGAGTGTCAGCAGTAAACTCATTTATTTCCAGATCTCTAGCTGGACGGGAACCAAGGTCGAAAGGCCGGTGTTTTATCCACCGAAATGCTCAGCCTACCTTCAACACCTCACATCACGTGAGAACCAGCTATGCTCTCAGCAGCGCTACCTGCTCCTCAAGTTCCTGAAAATACCACGTCCGCGTAACCTACATCCGTCCCTAACGCACGCAGACAGCTCTGTTAAACAAGCTGGTACGTACTCGGGGCTATTCCGTGGTCACCTTTGCTACTGCGGGTATCTTCTGGAGCCCAGAAAAGGGAAGGAAAGAAGGGGAAGAGTGTAATTAACATCAGGAATAATCTAGAGTGATTTTCTACCTCTTGCCAAGCTCCGTACTTGTTAGCGTGGCTCTCTAAAGGGCCTCGCAGATGAGTGTACAAGGTAGCTGGAAAAACAGGTTAATCCTTTAACCGTAACTGTAATTGCTTTCTCTCGAAAACAAACATAAGAATTTTTTCCTCTCATTGCCGGTCTCTTGTCGATCATAAGCCAGCAGAGCACAGCAGTGTTTTGGGTAGATACACGCACATTTCAAATGGCTAAGGCACAGCAGCATGAAACGTAGCCTCTACCTGTTCACGCCGAAGGGACTCAAGTGAAAAACTAAACCCATTTATTGTTCCCTTTTTCCTCTGTACACTCCCAATGCATTTTTATTGCTTTTTCATAAAACACTGCTGCAAATAATCAAGCATGACCATTGACATCCACAAGATTGAGTTTTAGGAACCATTAAATGAGCTTGTCCTCTTGGGAAGGTTCTTGCTCAGGTTGGTCTAAAGGTAATTATTCAGCAATTCCTACCTGTGGTTTTACCTTGTTCCTATATAAGTCTCTGAATCTCATACACTCGTAAGGTCACAGTTTCTGTCTCAATAAAAGTATACCCTAAACCAGCTTGTCCACGGGACAAATTACGGCGGGTTCCCACATATGTGTGTTCATCCTGCACCAGCTTTTCTTGCATGGAAATCTTCAAAACTCTGCAAGTTTTCAGAGTTAAATATAGCTTTTCATACATTTAAATCAAGACCTGAGAATCTAAAGAGAAATTCCGGAAGAAAAAAATAAATTCCTGTTTCATTCCGAGCCTTTGGAGTTTTCGACTTCATTTATAGAAGGAGCAAAATGGAGCACTGACGCATAAGGCTAAGAAATGCAGCACTCAAGGGCCGATGGTCTTCTGTGGGTTATCTGACCGAGCTGAGCAAACTGAATTTTTAAGGCTATGCTGTAGCAATAAATAGAGGAATATATTTCAGCAGGTAAAAAGGAGAAGAGAATAGAAATGACTATGTACAATACCTCTATTAAGTGCAAGTTATTTTTTTCCATGGGAAAGTCTGGAAATTCATTGACGCTGAAATGCTTCAGAGCTCAGCATTAGCACTGGCGTTAACTGGTGCTGCTAATGTTTCTTGAGTACAAGTTTAAAAAGGAAAAAAGAGGTCTTTGGTTTGTGGAGTTTGTAAAGTCTTTGAGCTAGATTAAACTGCAGTCTTGTGAGACCGAGTATCTCTGTGGGGGCACTTAACAGAAACGCTCAAAAAACTCATGGAAAGCTTCTCACTACTTACTCATGGAGCTATCAGAGTAAGAATTCAGGAGTTCAACTAATTAATTTTCCTTCTACATTTCTGCCTGACTCATCAAAATAGGCAGGGGGTTTTTTTCAGTGCTGCCTCCTGTTTGTAAAAATAGGATTTGCTCTGGAAAGTCTTCACTCTTCAAGCTTCTGATGCAACTGGAATAACACAATAATTAAGAACTGACTGACAAAATTTGAGTTCTTTTTCTCCTTAATTCAATACAGTTTAAAAACCCCAAACCCAGAACCAAACACCTAAGCTGCTATTGCACTGAGACAAGCTACGGAAACCAAAATGATTTTATTCCAGGTTATGAAGAAGTGCGGGTTAGAAACTAGAGCTGATGCTTAACTACAGAGCTTGCGACCACGACTGCTCCACTACAGCGAGACCCGGCTTACAGCAACCACCCAAGGGGCCAGCAATAATTGCTTTCCTGGAAGGGATACTCGAACTAAATAAAGGTCAGACAAAACAGCCCTGGAGAGCTTAAGGAAAATCTAAAGGAGTTGCTTAAGCCAGGAGGACCGTCCACTGGCTGCATTCCACAGGGCAGGTTTTGTCTACCCGACCTTCTCCAGATGCAGACATCTCCAGAGCCAAAAAACCATGGGACTGATGGGAAGGGAAGGTGGTGTGCAGAAAAACACAAGAATTGTCAGGTTTGGCCTTCTGGGATCTCCGTACTCATGCTGCAATCACCCCAGCGAGGTACCGAATGCAGCGGCAACTAGCAAGCAGGAAAAACGACATTTTTAGAAGCTTTTAGAAATCCTGCGGCTGGCATACAGCTGAGGAAGGGACTAAACAGTGATTTCCTATGGCATACATTTTTTTTTTTACATCAAGTTAACAGGGAAATAAGTAACTACAGGTTGGAAGAATCTTTAAAACAATGGCACTCCTGAACCAATTGCAAGGAACGCAGAAATACGCTGTGATCGAGCTCTGAGTTTCCTGACAACCCAACCCCGCTGCAGAGCCCAGTAACCCCCCGCTCACCAAACGGCAAATTGAGAGCACCCGCTTCTACCTTTTCAACTGAGAGTTTTCTCATGCATTAAAAGGAAAATGCGTAACTATAATTAAGGCTACGATTCTCCTAATGTCTGCTCAGAACTGGAATTTGATTTATTGAGTGACCCCTACAGACATCAGCAAAGAGAACACTTAACCGGACCACGTAAGGTTGCTGGGAGGTTGCTGGAGATTTGGAGGCTGAGCAGGGAACCATTACAATTTCTTTTGTCAGCTGGAAAAAAAGCATCACGGGAGGCATTCTGAGACCGCGAGCACCAAGCGAGGTTAAAAAGCATACTGCCGTTACCTGCCATCTTTAGGTTTCAGAGTGAACCCAGTGAGTGAAATCGGGTGGCTGTGTTTCTCCAGTGCATCACTGCTGGGGTCTGCAACATTAACGGTGTTATTCTGGGGCTCTGCTGTCTGTATTTCTAAATTATCCTCTGGAAGAGATTCCAATCTCAACAACTTCTTAAATTTTTTTTTTAATTTGTTTTTAGATGCACCTAGCACTTCTGAGGCAGAATCCCATTGCGAATTCTTCGGCTGCACTATCGTGAAACGTAGGGCCACATCTAGGACATCTTCCAAGCCAGGCAATGGCTCCTGCTTCCATTCTCCTTCGTGTTGGAGTATTTCTGGAAAGACTGCATGCCCAGCAAGCCATGCATGTCCTTCCCAACAGGGATTCATCTGCGCCGCTCAGTGCTTTCCATACAACATTGCGGTGAGCTGGAGACAAATGAAGTTGAGTGCTAGAATATTAAATGACTCTCTGCTCTCCAGTAGCAGCAGACTGCCGTTACTGCCGGCTGTGTGGCAGGAGGAACTACATTAGCAACTATATTCCTCATCTTTGGACCAGAAGCAGGAGTCTTCTCATGGAGGGAGATGCTGCTACGGTTAGGACTGTTGCTCAAATGAGTGTGTCTTATTTGTAGCTGGATCAGATTTCACCAGGAGTTACATGTTAAAAAATAACAGTCCTGGCAGGCACGTGTCCTATTCACACAATGCTCCTCGCTAATTTTGCCATAAAAAAACAATCCCAGAACCAAGACCATTAAAAGCCCAATAACATAATTTAACAAACAAACAAAAAAAGTCAGGCACAGTTTACTGCAATTTGAGAAGAAGAACCACGTCTGTCTTTTTTTTTAAACTATCTTGCTTCTCAAATCACTTACTCTGCAGAATTGCTGCAAGTAAATTTAAGCCCTAGGAAATGAACAACCAGATCTTTTACACTGCCAAAGTGACCTGCCACATCCCATGTATTTCACTAAGAGTTAAAAAAAAAAAAAAAAAAAAAATCTAGGAACACTGAAGAACCACCATGGACAGTTTTGATTCCACAGGGCACCACCTCAAAGAGTTGGAGAAAAGCCCAAAGGATACCTGGGTAATACAGAAGCAACCTCTTAACTAGTTGAGTCATCAATAAATCCTATGAAATAAAGATGATTATGAATGAGCAGAACACTAACTTTGGGATTCCTGCCGTCTTTTGGTGGAACACGGAACAGTTCTACAAAAAACCAATGACTGATGATATACTAAGCAACTATTATAAAGAATCAAGGTCTTAACGTTACTTCCATTTCATAATTTTTAAGAACTTCTAGGTTCACCCAGACCAGGCTCTGAAGTTTTTAGCTGGCTCCAGGAAGAAAGAATGGGGTGAGCACACTGCCAGCAAAGACTCAGTTTCAAGAAATACTCTTTTGTACACAGCTGTTTAATCATGATTTTAAGAGACAAAAGTCTAAAACATTCACTGTCACAGACAAAAAAATCCATATTAAGGGACTTGAGGAAAAAAAGATCCAGAGTTTTCAACTGCAACAACGTCAGCAAATTACTCCTACGGCATGACACTACCTGGGGACTGAAGATCCTCGTGGCAGCTCGATCCCACCCTTACAGATCGTTTCCCCCGTGTCCCATGACACAGTGGCTCATGCTGGAGCTGTGTCGTTACGGGAGCACTGCTGCACCCGATCTGTGAGCTACAGATCGTCACTCCTTGCTGTGTGATCGTCATGAAGGTAGGTGGGGAATTCTCCACCAGGATCTGAGGGTTCCTATGGGGACGGGCTGTACAGCACAGCTGCAGGGGAGGGGCTCTGCTCCCTCCTCCTGTGAGTTTTAGGACCTCCTTACAGCCAAGGGGAAAATTTGACCCAAAATCATCAGTCTTACAACACTAAGCATTTCTAATCCTTAATAGTCATGGTAGCAACAAGAGCTGTACAGCAGCAGATAGTAAAGAGACTTTCCCTCTCAAAAGGTCCTCGCGTAGAAGGAAGACCGTGGATTTGGCAAGTAAGCAGCTCCCTCTGTCATCCCCTGAGAGGCAATTCTTACAGAAGACAAAGTGAGGAGGAAAAAAGAAATAGTCACAAGTTAAACACATTTTGCTTTGAGGTCTTTGTACACCGGACAGGGCTGGGGGTGGCAGGAGGATCTGTTAAAGTCAATGCTACCCAGGAGCCAGAACAGAATAACCCTTAATATAAATGTTCTCCAAGACACGGTCATGCCAAGAATTTGCACTTGCAGGTGTGGCAGCCACTATCTATCCACTATATATCTTATTAAGTGACGCCCTAACAATGCACACGTACGAGCAAATAACACTACAGAGCCAATCCATTCTTCTCCTCCCTTCAGGCTCGAAACGTTATGGCATGCAGCTTCCATTTAGACATTGAGTCTGTTGCAAAACAAAGCGAGCTGCACTTAAAGAACTTTCAGCTGAGCTATACGCTCTGTAACCTGAGGTCTTAACGTGCCCATGAGCACCGTGCTCCCCGAGCCACCAGCTCAGAAGAATGATGGCTCCACGGCATACTGCAGAACATCAAACGAGTTTAAACAAAGGCTCACCAACACGCTCGTGTTAAAGCCGGCTCAGCACTCCCATGTTTACAGTCTGCACAAGATTCCTTGGTTAAAGTTTTTCCTTTACGCAAAGGATACTTGTTCACTTTAATTTAATTGCATCCCTCAAGGCCAAAATATCACTTCAAAGAAGTTCAGCAAAGTCACTAAGTCTCTAACAAAAGGACTAAAGTGTTGACCATAGGCAAGAGGGGTGGGTTTAGCAGCTCATACAAGTCCAGTTACAGATGGAGATACACCCAAGACAGAGTTGGCATCGCACTGGCTATGAGCTCCCATCAAGCTAAACACTTTACATGGGACAGGTTGGAAGTAGGGTCTAAATGGCTGCATCAGCACCCAGCAACTCCACCCTGAGGAGTCAGCAACGATGTCCTGCTACAGGCCAAGGCAAGTCTTTATAACATTACAGCTTTTTTCTCTTGTGCAAACTTCCTAATTACTGTCATCATCTTATTAAACATTAAAAAAAAGGCAAAACTGACAGCAGTTTGCCCTTGGCTACTGCCTCATTTTCAGGAGTTGTGACCCAGGTTTACACCTCAATCGGCACAGGGAGACGGGAGCTGCCAAGAGGTGTTTCAATTGAGAAACATGACGTTAGCCACCGAAATTCAGTCTACTGCTCACACTGGATCTCCTGCCTCTCAGCTCTTTGTTTTGTCCTGTCTAAATAAAAATGATTAAGTGACATTCAGATGCTTTCTTGCTCACACTTGGGTTTTCTCTTCTTGTCAACACACCCTTTTTGCTTATCTAAACCCCATTAAATATGTCCACAATCAAGTGTGCCACCACTTGAATGTCTCTGTTCGAACTCATCCGGCAAATGCTGAGAAGCAACTCACCTGACGAGGCTGAGGCTTGAGGGCCTCAAGAGCTACCAGCAGTAGCCTTTGAGATAATCAGGTCTTTCCAAGAGTCAATATTCAGAGCAGAAAAACAGCATAAAGTGGGACAAGGCCAGTTCGTGTTCAAGAGCTCCAAGCTGCACAAGGCAACTTGTGCTCGGAGGATGTTGGGCATTGTGCTTCATTAGGAAACAAAATATAAGCTTTCCACTCCATTAGGAATGACTTTAGGAGTGAAAGCACATAAGACGACGACTCACCTCATCAACAATGCACTGCAATAACTGGAGAGGCTGCAATGGGAAGAAGAGAGGGAAAAAGTATTAGCCTATATGCAATATCTTTACAGTGGAGTGGAAAGAAAAAATCATTAATGCAATAAAATATAGCAAGATTAATCAACAGCAGCAAACTCTTATAAAAACATTGATGCTCAGGATGTTCTATTATTTCTAATGGTACCTAATCTAATACAGGCAGTTAAAGGTTTGCATTTTCTTCAAAATGCAATTTGCTAAGTTTAAAACAAGGCATTCAAGCATGCAGAGGAAGCAGCCATCAGGAAAAAGAAAAGTGAATTTTTTTCTGAACTCATAAAGCTTACCATTAAAGATCCCTGGTTTTTCTGAATCTGAAAAAAGGCAATATGTAATTAGCATGTCATAATCAAAATGACTCACTTGGACACATTATGATCACTGAGAGAAAATTATTGCATCGCTGGTGGCAATTTGTGGGCATGTGTTAACACAATTTACATAATGAAAATACACAAATGTTAATAGCTCGCTTCTCATTTATAGGCGAAAGTCAGCAGAATGTTAATTTCACACAACACTTTTTAGTACCCTCCAGGTTGTATTAGAATAGGAAGAAAAACCATAATCCATTTCAAAAGGCTGTTTACGATTCAGATATAAATAATGTTTTATATTGCTAGATTGTGAGCACTGGGCTTAATGTTGCAATCATTGCTAATGTTATGAAGCTCACTCTTTTTAAATTAAAAACCGATTTATTTAAAATTGAAATTAAATCATAGTCAGAAATTAGAATTTTGGATTACTGCCAGACTCTGCTCACAATCCCTTTTTTGTGAAGAAAACTTTAATTATGTGGTTGAAGTATCTACTGCTGCTCAGAAAAGACTTTAACACCCCGCTTCTGCCCAAGTTTCTGCTATGCTGCACCCCAGGTTGACTGGACTGTAAGCAGAGCGCCGCCATCTGCAAGGCTGGAAAGTTTGATGAACTTTGAGCAAAGCGAAGACTCGTTTCAGTCATCTCTGAGCCTTTCTTGAGTTTCTTAGCATCACTTTGGCTGGGAAACTAATTAATAGTTTGTAGTAACAGACCACTGGACTGCTTACAGAGAATGACAAAATACTCTGGCCCATCTAGGCCCTTCGATTACCCAAAAGAAACTGAGGCACGATGACACCACCAACAATTCAATACACAGCACAGAGCAGGTATTTAATGCAAAACATCTGGCAGAATTTAGGGATGCTGGTCTGCGCTGATTTTTCTGTGCGTGCCGTTTCTAATGGGTGTGCATAATGAATGGTGTATTTTTCCCCAAGGGACACAAAATTACTCGCAACCCAATGTCATTGGGGTGCAGATGGAACGTGGTCCATAGTGCAAACGTCATTCCCTGTTCTAACACAGTTTATGTGGCTTGCCGCTCGTATTTAATAATCTCCGTTGTATAGTGCTGCGATGGTGGATGGCGCGGGGCTGCCACCACTCTCCCCCAGCACCCAGCCAGAGGGCAGGACCCTCCAGTAACACTTTACAGGTAGTAAAATGGAATACAGAGGAAGTGGAAAACCAGCACCAAGAAAATAGCTGGTATTATGCACGCGACGTCTTTCATTAGTGCATCGGTAGAGCACAACGTACAGTTTCTTGTATAACTTGATTATTTCCAGGGAATAAAATATTAAACAGACAGAAGGAGCCCCTTGTATTTTTACATGGTCACTGTTATCTAGGACAATCCAACAGAATACATTTCCTGGCTTGAATTGTTGCTAATAAGGAAAATATTCTGTGGATATAAACCGTCTTTTTTTCATACTTCACTTCCAGATGCTAAGTGACACAATAGACTTGTGTGTTCAACTGGGATAGTCCCAGGCTCCGTCGGACTCGCACGCAGGAACAGGCGGCTCAGTTTTTCATCCAGGCAGCGCACCAGCCGCAGCTCCTTACCGGAGAACACGTCTTGTCATGAGAAGGAACAGAGGTGGGATCGTACATATAGCCTCACCACGGATATGATGCCGTCCCATTTGAGAACAAGATTTAAAATATTATTTCTAATAAAAGCGCTCCATGCTCGTAATGGAAAATAAAGCATCGCAAATCGAAGCGTTACAGAATTCTTCCCGTGACACTGCAACTCTCTGCTGGAGCGGCCGGCCCAGCTTCTGTGAGAGGGAGATATGTGCTCGCTCACACACACGTCGTTACCGCCTTTTATTACACGATTTTGATGGCGACATATTATTTTGAGATCATCTTCATAAATTTTGCATTAAGGTAGCTGTGCCACTACCTGGAATTGATTCAAAATGCTTAAGACACTCAATTACTTTTTAACACTGTTACCCGATGTAACGACAGCGCTGCTGTTTCCCTTGCATTTGATGATGCAACATCATTGTAATTGATTCATTTTCTCAATTAAATAAAGCTACTGTGCTTTCCTCCTCGCGAATGCCACAGAGACTCCCCGGTTAGATGTATTACCTATTTTCTCTGTCTCAGATATATTGCCTGTAAGGCTGCACTGTGCTCCTCTGTTAACTCCGCTGGAAAACGCACCCTTACAGTCATATTTTTCAAGTTCTGAGCAGCAATGAACTTCGCCGTATTTATATTAGGCTTATTTTTCACTGTTAAAACTATGTTGTTTACCTTTTCCGAGATCACATTATTGGGCAGCCGCTGCAACTATAAACCAAACCTAACTGACGGCAACTTTACAGGCGGTGCTTCTCCTTCTGAGCACAGTTCATGAAAAAGGGAAGCACCCGCTTTATAGCGCATTAAGAACCGTTTTAAAAGTACTCAATGGAAAATGTTTTATCTTCCTCTTCACCCACGCTCCTTTTTTTCCTCCCCTCGCTTTCTGGGTCTGCTGCGCTACTGGGAGATGAGATGTTCAGGAGGCAGGTTTGTCTCGGGGGATCCCAGTGCAGCAGCTGCAGCTCGTGCACGTGGCGTGTACAGAGAACTCGGGGACGGGCACGGGCAGGTTTTTATACTTCCCATGAAGAACGTCAAGCAGCGAAACAGTAGCAGTGACACAACTGAAAACCCTGCCTGAGAGGAAGGTGAGAATGGCACAGTGCCTGTTTCAAGAGCATCGAGGAATGCTCTGATGCAACATCACAGCGTCCTTCTCGTCTCGCTTTAAGCCTTCCACTGCCAACACGTGCCCTCGGCCAGGCCAGAGGAATGTGGGTGAGCCCCGGTGCTGCTCGTGGCTGGACAGCCAGCTGGTCAGAAGGTTTGGTAAGCTTGTCGTACGGAACCAGAACTGTGGAGCTGCAGAATTCCATCAGCTCTTCGGCGCTTTGGAACCTGTATTGTATCATTTGCTGTGTTTTTACTTACTGCATGTGGTAGTTTATAATCTGAAGAAGCAGGGCAAATGACAAATAAATCTATCACATTAACAGTCTATTCCTCAGGTCATGAAACATCAGTGGTATCTGGATAAACTACCGCACAAAGCACATTCTCCAAATGGCAGGTTTTTTTAGGTTGGTTAAAAATGCAAAAGTTTGCCTCCTCCTTCATCTACTATTTAATGAATGCCTCTGGTTATGAAAAGCAACTTTTGACAGACCATCAGGTTACAGTTCTGTCTCCATGGAGATACTTCGGACGGGAAGCGGCTGAGAAGACCTCTACCATCTCTTTCACATTATCTTCACAAGCACAATCAACAGAACTCAAATGAATCCACCCCGGGTAACTTGGAGGAGTCACCAGCGATAGCTTTAATTTTCGCTTTTACTCTCTGGAATTAGGACTTGCCCTGGAGCTCTTGTTTGAGAGGTTTGCAGGTGACCCAGGGTTAGATCTTCCCATATCAGTTAAGAAATTTTCTCTTTACATATATACTGCTTTTCAAGCCAGTGGTATTTTTTAATGGAAAAATACATTACCAACAAATCACACAGTTATGGTTTTTAAGGGAGGCTCCACAGCAGAACATACATTTTCCTAATCCAGGAAACCGTGGATTTTAAGAGTACATGTAACTTAGTTTTAATGGTCACAGATGAGGGTTAAGTTCTATTGAACAGCAGAAACAACAGACATTGTCTCCTATGGACCAATGCCCAGCGCACACTTGCGTTGTCTCTGCCCTGATACAAATGGAAAAGGAACATGTTAAGCGTTCCACGTTTCCACATGGGCTTCACCACCACGGATTTTACTCTTCCTCTGGAATGAAAACATCATCTTTAGATATATTTCTCAAGTTCTTGCAAAATTGTGTTTGGTTATACTTCTGAAAGAAGACAAAGCACCAAATCAGTACAACTGACCACCCCTAATTTGCTCCTGATATTCTGAGCACCCTCCCCATCCCAATGGGTGGATTTTGCAAATGACAAGCTTCGATCACTGTCACAAAACAAAGGACAAAAAAAAAAAGAATAAAAAATAGAAACAATAATAAAAATGACAATTCACAACAACCTTAATATTAAATATATTCTTACAATTATATTATGCTGGTTTTCCCAGAGGTCTACAAACAAATTTATATAAAGAGATTATTTCATCCACCACTGAACTGCAGCCACTTCTCAGGAATCTGTTCACCAGAGTTTAGTAACACAATTCAACAAAGCGGGCATGAAAACCTACACACAGCAGAAACTATGGAGGGAGTGTGAGGAGCCAACAATAACTACTACCCTGGAGCAGGACCAGGGTGCTCACAGTAACACACTCCTCTGGCAGCAG
>NW_010431445.1:46532-49687 GCF_000710305.1 Buceros rhinoceros silvestris
GAACACCCCCCCCTGGCAGCAGAATTGTGGGACAAGCAAGTCTCAGGGAAGAAAATAAATTCAGCCAGCTGCTGTTGACGACCTTGTTTCAAACATCACAGAACGTGCATTCAGTAGAACAAAGGGTGGTCAGCCAGAAACCAAGTGAAGGAACAGGGTTTAGTTCTGACCAGTTCTTCCTTAATGTCACCCATGTCTATTAAATTTAGCGAAATGACCACCATGGCAATAGAGGGGAACAGCAGGAGAACCTAGAGGCCACTGCGGAAGAGGGAATCCAACCATGGCTGAGCAGGAATAATGTCATGATGCTAATAAAAAAAGCTCAAAAGGACAAACACCACAGTGGGATGAGCAGAGAGGAGCATAGTCTGAAGAACACCCGGTTACCCTTTCTCTAAGCAGCACTGCTGTGTCTGGGCACCCCAGAGAGCGGTTGGCCAGCTGGAGAAAGTTCAGAAAAACCCCACAAGAACAGCCCGAAATCTTGAGAGACTGAAAGAACTGGGGTCTTCAGACTAAAAACAGAGACAGAATGACATAACCACCAATCCTCCTGCACCCCTTCTCCACGTTCATTACACACAGAGCTACCACTACACCCCGCAGCAAGGGAAACCTAAATCATAAAGCAGAGGAACATTTAAGGAAACGAGAGAGCCTCCAGCACCAGAGGTGATAAAGAGCAGCAGGTGAATAGCCGTCAGGATGGTCCCTCCTCATAAGCACACCGCTGCAAGTCCTTCTGGCTTGAAAAGATACAGGTAAAAATATCAGTTGCTAAAGCCTGTCACTGGAAGCCATCTAGAAGAATCCTGAGCTTGCTCCGAAGACCTGCAAAATTATGATCGCTACAGATGTCACAATTCTAGGGTCATCTGAAAGGAAATAACCCAAAACAACAAATATTTGGGTATATGAGTGGAGTTTTTAACTACTGAGGTGCTGCGCGGGTTGAGGCACCGTGCTAGGCAGTGAGCATCCTCTCCCATGTCACACCCATTGCAGGTAGCATTGCACTGTCTCATGAATTAAAGCCACACACTGGCAGAGGAATGGCTGCTGCGGAAAGGAAACATCTGCCTAGGCCTCAAAATCATTCACGCTTGTTCTGGCCTCTGGGACTCCTCACCACGTTGAGCAACCATCACCCAGCAGAGGAGGATGAGATGGTCATGTGTGCCGTGATGGAAACACAGCTCTCAGCTTCTGGCGTTACCAGTCCGTGAACTTGGGAAGAGCCAATGTTGTGACCACTATGACCATCTCCAGAAGTGCCTCACAACCTCACAGAGCCGTGAGGAGCCGGTTCTCTCGCTTCTCAAAAAGGCTGAGAGTCACAATGCAGTTCTGAGCAATTAGAGCTGCACCCTTGGTAAGGAAACAGGCAAAATGGAGTGGGGATCTGCTGCACCCTTGTCTCCCCTCACCTGCAGTTCTTGGGTGACTTGGAGGATACCATACCTCCTCATCCCAGCTAAGAGAGCCTGGTCAGAGCACTGACTCAAGCAGGAGATCCTCATATATTTGCAAAAATCTCTGAGGAGATTTCACTATTTCCTCCTGGATGTTTTTTTTTCCTCTTCCTAGTTAAGTAACTCTCATGGCAAACTTCATCTCAGGTTCCTGCTCGCGTTCCACAGACAAGAAGGTCTCAGCAGTTGTGCTGTGGGGGCCAGATAACAACTGCACGGAGCAACAAAAGGGCTCATTGCATGAAGCCGTTTTCTTAGTCAACATGAATTGCAAAGGGTGACACCACCACAACTGACTGAAGAACACAGAATTACGCCCTGACCGCAGGGATGCGCCCATGGGTGGTTATCTGTGGAAAGTGATTTTCCCGCTGGAGTGAATGGAGCTTCTCGCAGCTTTTGAAGCTGAGGTGAGTGCGACCAGGTACGAGGTTTGACACGGAACAGGGGAACAGGCACTGAACAGGTCCTGGAACGCCGGTCACAAACCCCAGCCTAAGCCCTGGTCCCTCAAACTGCTTCTAAGTGTCGGGGTTAGGAAGCAAAAAATGATACATCAGTCCTTCGAGATCACAAGCTCATAATCCACCCCGAAAATGTATTAAAAACATAGCAAAACTTCCCATAAAACCAGGATTTATAGTCACCTACATTTTCAAACCTGACCATGCTACTCAAACATCAATTCTTTTGTTTTTTTTAAATCAGACAGGAAGATTAGAATAAAATAATATAAATTTGTCTTTATACTTCAGATTCCCAAGAGGTTTTTTTTTTTGCTAAAATCTCCCCATTTTCAAGACAGAAAACACCTCTGAAAAACCTAAAACTGAATTAAAATCTTACAGCAAGTTTCTAATAGACAAATAAAATTTCAGATGAAACTTATTTCTGGCTACGGAGGAAAAAATAACAAAGCAAAATGTGTCTGAAGCGTATTATCTCAGAAATGATAGATGTGAAACCTAGGTTAACAAATTGGCAAGAGTTTAGAATAATAGCAGATGACTTAAAATACTGTCAGTGATTTCTGGGATATATTATAAAAGCAAAAAATATTTGCACAAATCATATTTAAGATATTATCCAATAATTTAATTCACTCTTCTGGCATTAGCATTTGAACAGTGCTTAATGTCTTTGAAATGGGTAGATATAATGATCTATGTGGAAGAAAAACATTTTCGTACTAGGAAACACGCTGTAACCAACCCTCAATTTATTTTCACAAAATAAATGAATGCTTAAAGGATGCTTCTGTCAATGGGAAAAACAACAGGAAAACGGCTACTTTACATGCCAAGTTAAACGAAATATTTTTTTCCTTGACAAGCTGCTTACATTTAAATGAAACCAGGCCAAATTTGGTCAATAGTATGGATTACATGTAACAAAAAGAATCTCAGAGCGTGTTAATACGGGGATCAGAAAGCAGCAACTTCATTTAAAACCATGCAATTATTTAGCAAACTCAGATACAGCAAATAAATTAATCTGTTGGAAATGGAAGCGCTTGCACAGTTGCTTTTTGACCTATAATTAAATCTTACTTGCAGAAATCACAGCGAGGGCAGGACTTGCTGAGGAAAGGATAAAACCAAAATTGTGCAAGAAAGCCCCAGCTTTGGTTTCAGATATAAAAGAAACCCCCAACGCGCACACTGGCAAAACCTTTTCCTG
>NW_010431445.1:50207-54801 GCF_000710305.1 Buceros rhinoceros silvestris
TGAAGCAAACCAATGGCAAGTCTACAGCCAGCGCTTTCCTGGGCTATAAAATCTCTGTTATCCACTTACGTTTTCTTTGCAGTGGGATTTAAGATTGTCTCTTCCTTGAGACGAGCGATATGTCATCGTTTTGTTGAACTAACAGACCTGACAGTCTCGTCTCTCCAAGGTAGAGACACCAGTGCTGTCGGCTCGCCTGGCTGCTAAGATGAAGGTGAAAAAGCCGGAGATTAAAATAAAAAGGGGGAAAAATCTAACTAGAACTAAATTCTTTACTAATTCATTCCCATTATTGTGCTGCAAAAATAATGTCTTAAATTAAAAAAAAAGAGTCTTAAAGTCTTTATATTCAAAAAGAGCCTTCAATTAGGGGCTCCGACTTTGACTACATTTTGAAATAACTGATTCGAGTCCCTGGATTATCTATTTTAACAAATATCATCTGCCGTATTCATCATTTCTCCTGGCTTTTTGATCTTTTTTTCTACTTATCATGTTCTTTATTTGAAACAGATTTTTAACAGATAATCTTGATCGTTATAACAATATCTTGCCTGCAATTCATTCAAATAATTCTTAAAAACAGCTTAAAAAGCCGTTTGGAATAACATCAAGCTCTCCATCAATCAAATGAAAAAATTCCGCTGGCGGTTGTATAAACATCAGATCAACTCTGATGTCTTCAAGGATTTCAGAGTGAACCATAAAAAACTCCATTAACTTCTGACAAAGAATGCAAATTAATCACAACATGGGGTGAAATGAAATTAAAGGCTCTTTTCTAATCAATGACAAGGCAGGATGAAATATTCACTCGTCTCTGCGTTCAGGCTGCCGGGACGCCGGCGCTTTCCCCGGCGCAGCCCCGACGCAAGGTGTGAGCGCAGGGCTTCACCCAGGGTGGCTGCTTAGCCCTCCCCATCCCTACAGCGACGCGCTCGCCGCTCGCCCGCCTTTGCCGAGCGCACTAATCATCTGAATCTCAGGTGCATCCCATTTGTTATTTGCACTCGCCCGGTGCCAGCGCGAGGAGCCTGGCGTAGACAGATGCACCGGGAACCTTAAATGACAGTTTTGGCCTCCGGAAGTGCGATCGCTACAGCAAAATCTAGTACAGCCTCCAGGTGAAATGTCTGGAGCTCCATATGGAGCAGGGAAAATTAACAACAAGATGAAAATCGCTGTAGCAGCGGGGAGTCTGCGTTTGAAAAAAAAAAAAAGAAAAAAACAAAAAAAAATTTAAAGATGAGGAAAGAGAAGTAATAAATTAATGGGGTGTGAAAACATTCAAAGCTTTACAATACCAGGGGCAGTATTTGCTCAGATTTAGGGGGGAGCGGTGGGGTGGGGGGTGTGCAATGGGGGGACGGAATTTTTTTGGTGGAGATTTTTTTTTTTTCTTTTTAAACTTCAGGTCATTTTCCTGTAATCTATTAAACCAGGCCTGAAACTGCAGCCAAAGGAAGGAAAACATCGCTCTGAAGGCAGAAGTATCTTAAATACAGTCGTAACCCGCACTTGCCTGTCGCTGATTAAACCCTCGGCGGCCGAGTGCTGCCGACGTCTTTGGAAAATTTCCCTAATGGATGCAGCGTCCTTTTAACATCCTGCTTTGTATAAAGTTTGACTACAAGCCGAGAATATTTAGTGGGCAATTCTTTTCATTTCTCCTAAATTGCATTATCATTAAACAAGTCATTGCCCCCATCGTGTTTTTAGACAATATACTGAATTTGAATCGACGTGATTAACTGTACATCTCGCGGTTCGTTCAGCCGCTGCACATCTTTGGGGTGCCAGCCTCAGATTTAATTAAACGTTCTGTGAGGTGCCATGGCCTTGGGGGGGTGTATGGCTTTTTTTATATAGTTCTTCCTGGACGTAAAATCGAAATCGCATACATTAAGATTAAACTTTGAAAACAGATTTCAAACTTATTTTCCCTATGTGCCTTCTTCGGATATTAAAAAGCTGGACGGACTATGGACTAGCAGCTGGGTTTGGCGAAAGGTTTCCTTTCCTTTTGCAATGATTACATAGGAAAGAACTTTGTTAAAGAGAATTTTTTGTGTCATGCACCATTCCTGTGGAGTTACACAAACACATCAGGGGATGAATGTACCCCTAGCTGCTTACGATGGTGTCTCCAGAAAATCCTACGAGCGTCACACCCTGCTGCTTCCAACAGGAGTTTTACATCACAGCACGCTGCAATCCCATGCCAGGAAAACCAACCAGATGACAACGGAACCCATCACAGCATTAGGAATCTACCACAGTTTCAGGCGTAGCATTTCCCGTGCAAAGTTTTCAGAGTGGAAAAGTCTCCTCTGATCACTCCTGTTGGTTACTCCCTTGTTCAGATTATAGTTTGCTACGTGTCAAGAGAAAAAAAAAACTAAAGTACCTCTAAACACACCCATACGCAACTTTACTTGCATGAGCAGTTGCTTGATTTCAAGATGAGACTTAATTACGAACATCAGATTAAATAATGATAGTGTGACAAGTAAGTGTGAGCAAAATCAATACTTATAAAAATTGTGGAAGATGAGAAATGGTCAGTTCTATCACTCAAATATTCTACTACAGGTCAGAAAAAACAAATCATCCTTTAGTCCTGCTGGTGTATCGCTGAGCTTCCACACTGCAACGATCCCCCTATGCACCTTATTCATTTAAATTGAATTTACACACACCATTTGTCTGTGTCTTAAAAATAGAGAAAAAGAAAAAAGATAGCGAAAAAGGAAAAAAGATAGCGAAAAAGGAAAAAAGATAGCGAAAAAGGAAAAAAGATAGCGAAAAAGGATGAAAAAAAGATTTTTTTTCAGCTTCGGCTGGAGACAGTCATTCATTTGCAGGAAATTTCAGGTGTTCTCACTGGCTTCCCGTTTTCGGAAAGAAGTAACTTCCAGCTACGCAGGGACCAGCACTGCGAGCACACATATGATTAGCTCCACTCACGTGGACAAGCCACTGAAGTGAGGAGGATTTACTCAAGTGAGTGACGGCAGAATCAGGCCCTTACGTAGGGAGATAAATGGATACTCAGACATTAAACACCTCCCCCCACCATCATCCCCCTAATCAGCGGGTTTCTCAGGGTTCCTGTGAGCAGCTACGTAGGCACCCGTCGAAAATACACATTCTTCATAAAAAAATCTTTACGAGAAGCTTGGAAAGCTTAATAGCTATGTTTTAAAGTTTCACCTCTTCAACTGTTTTACATTAAAAAATATATACAATTTCATGGACTACTGGCTTGCCAAATATTCTTTCACAAACCCGATCCGCTTTTTTAATTGGAATAGCGGAAAAGCATCTTAAACCAGCAATCATCTTTTGCTTCCAATTCAGAAAACAAATTTTTGTCCGGAATCATACATCACGCACGCACTCTGACTTCCCTCCCCAAGCCCCTCCACGACTGCGGACAGCAGGTTATCCTGAACCACATCCCACAGCACTTGGATTTACTGCTAGAACACAATGAATATCGAGACACTCCACGAGCACAAGTGGAGGACAATGTATGGAGGACACTTCAACACAAGAGCTCCTTTTTCCGTCCTCTCTTCAAAGGAGAGGGGATGTTTTAAAATATGGATAAAATATGCAAAGTATGTTCTGCTACAGCCCTCTTGGCCAGAAAACATTTTGCACAGGAGATGAGAAAGTGGGAAATCAGTCTATTTCCACACACGCAAAACCTTTGCAAGTCCATAAAAGTGTCAGGAGAATTTGCTTAAAACAGCTTATAAAAACGGGAGAGAATGAGTCCCAGCCTATTATTCAATAACCATGTTTGTGAGGCATCTGCATAATCTAACCATGCATAAATTAGTATGTGTATTACAACAGTTATTTGCATAATAATAGCAAGTTAATAGATGCTTAAAGAGCACAGACCAACACCACCTTTAAATCAGACATGCCTCCAGGCACTCTGATCTGTACAGACCAAGATGCAGAAAACGCTGTTCATAAAACATGCGAAAACATAAAAAACCACATTCAAATAATTCATTTTAGTCCCTGGACACTTCACTTTTTCCCCTCTCCCAGGAAAGAATAATTTGAGCAACTGCAGAATAGTTTGTTACTATGAATTCTAACATCCATCTTGCAATTGGAATTTAAAGTCATCGTCAAACCTATTTCTAGATTTTGGTCAGAGCCTCGTGGTTTTTCAAGCATACAGACACAGTATAATATCACATGGCAACGCAGGGCTCGGTATTGCTTAACCGTTGCTGCGGAAGATGGAAACAGTTTTACCACCAACTTCAGTGAAACTGAGTTAGGTCAGTATGGAAATAAAATCCTAGTATTAGGTCCTCTTAAAAGGGAGAATGCAGAGCTCTCTTCAGTATTCCATTCTCATAATGTTTTTGATTTGAGAACATTTTAGACCATTGTACCACTATTCAAAATTGGAATTAAAAATTAAAATATAAAAAAGGAGTTGATGCACCTCCCTGCTTCCAAAGCATATTGGATTATTCTTTAATCTCACAATAAAACAATCAGTAAAATCACCATAAATTTCATTGTCTCCAGAGTAAGAAAATCTAGAGTTTGGAGAAGGAAA
>NW_010431445.1:54923-55898 GCF_000710305.1 Buceros rhinoceros silvestris
ATCAATAGAAACTTCTAAATGACTCCTTCAAGATACCACTTTTCAATTTAACAGGACAGATTTATTTGTATGTGGCTCAAATGTTCACAATTGCTCTCTGCACCTTCATACATAGGAATGAATGTCACAGTGGCAAACAGCAGTAATGAACAATCTTACCTGAGGATATGGAAACCTCCCAAGAGCAAGCTGGGAAAGGAAATAATATTTATCTAGTTATATAGATTTGCATGGAGGGCACATTTTCTTAAAGAGAGAAAAGTACTCAACTCTTCCTATTGTAGAAATTGGAAAATGTCAGCGAAAGTAATTCTGGAAACACACAAAGAGCTGTATTTAGAATGGAGTCGTTCACAACAATTACCCCTTGTTCAACGTTCCGGAATATTTCTGAATTTTTCAAGCTCTTTTGTCTGCACCGCTCAGTAACACTGTTGGAGGCCCAAGTTCCTGAGGACTCTCTAAACTAAACCAGTTCAGCCTCAATAGCGAGGCCAATGACACTGACCTTTCCTGGTAATTATCTGCAGCGAGCGGGTATTGTAGAACATGCACTGAACTCCCAAAGTCCTTCCTGAACTGGCTCAGAGTGGAATCTGGGTTATACAGCTGAGGTTTGCTTCCACATCGCTGTCAAACCCAGCCAGAACCTGCCAGAGGGAGCTGCGCAACATCGTGGCACCCACAGAAAGACCCTTCCTCTTGTTTTCGGATCTGCTTTCAGCTGCACGTGGTACCGCCTGGATTCGCTGCCCACACTGCCAGTCAGTAAATGCACTACGGGAGGATCTGCTCGCAGCGGCGTTAGACCCAACCCCACCACTGCTGCCGTACTGCCAGAGCTAATAAATACTCCACGCTAAATTCTTTGTACAAGAGTTCGGGTTTGCCCAGCTGAACCTCGGAAACTGTTCCAGCAGAATACACCTGGAGAAGCCCACCTCTCTGCACGCTTTACAGCCGAGCTTCCCTACA
>NW_010431445.1:55956-78255 GCF_000710305.1 Buceros rhinoceros silvestris
ACACTTAACAGCCGAGCTTCCCTACTCTCCGGTTGTCTGGTTAACCTGTGGGAATTCTCCCCTTACCAACCTCCAGAAGGAGGGCTACCAGAAAGGTCATGGATGCACCGCTGAGTGATCAACGGGGTGTATTCACACCAGACTGAGTACCAGCATCATTGCTGAAGGTCTAAGCCATCGTGTCACGTACTGCAGATGCTAAACCACACGTCGGTGCTGGGCGAGAGCTGCTCACGACAGCGGTACTGCTGCTGATATCTGAGCTCCCCGGAGCCGTGGTTACTCGACCAGCCAGATTGCAGCGCAGGCAGCTGTGCTAACCCCTGATGAAATTTCAGCCTGGCTGGCAGCACAGAGCTATCCAAAGTGGGAACAATATGGCACAGACGGAGCTGTAGCAACATGGGGAAGTGACAGGGCAAAAACCAGTAGGCAAACTTGAGCCTCACCAGTTCAGGAAGAAGGTCATGGGAAGGTAGTAAGAAGCAGCTGACAGCACGAGTAGAAGCAACCAGAGCAGAGCTGGTGTCTTTTCTGCAGTTCCAGCTGCTGTCCAACCCTCGTATCGTACTAGTGAGTTTCTTCCAGATCCTCAGAGGAAAGACATTTAAAAGGCAGAGAGTGTCTAGAGGCGTTTGTGTAAGAGAGGCATGCAAGAGAAACCCAAGGAGATGAAACGATTCTTCTGGTGACTACTCTTCAGATTTCGCAGTATCAAGATAGTATTAGTCCTGAAAACGTACAGACATATCAAGTGGGTTCCAAAGGGGCTACTCGGTTTGTACAGTATCTCGTAACACTTCCTGGCCTCACAGACACACCAGTTCTAGGAACTGCCTATCTCCATTTCCATGTGTCACTAAAAAATCACCTCAATCCTTCCTAAACCTCTCATTAGCGGGAGTTTGCATAATGACAGAGGAGGAGTCATTACAGTCTGCTGTATCAGCAAGGGGTCACCTAAGGATCCCCGCACGCGCAGTTTTTCTGAGGCTGTGCCGCTCCTCTCTCTGAAAGTTGTGATCTGCTCGTAGACTTCCAGTGGGTGACCATTGAATTTGTTGGTTTGGAAGACCAACAGAAGCAGAACAAATCAGGCTTACGAGAGACACTGGAATAGGGACCAACACAAAGGTGACAGGTCTCTCCAGGTTTTCCAAAGTGATAGACTTTAAGCCAGCTTAAAGTCTTCCTCCTCTGGGTTTCTTCTGTGCTTTGTCTTCCAGGATTGCCATTAAGACTCAGCTCTTTGGGGTGAACTCTGCCTTTCAGTTTGGTTTGCGGTGCAGCGCTGAGGGTGGTGCTTCTCTTCGAAGCAAATTCGTCCTCGTAACAAACCGACCTGTCACTTCGTGTCTGGCTCACAGCTTCCCCCAGCTCTCTCCAGTTGCTCTCTGACAGCAGCCTTTGAAATACTCTGCTGAAGAGTTAGGCAAAGACCCTATGTTTTCTGTTACGCTCAGTCTTACAGACCAGAAGCTACTAAACCATTCCCTTTTTTCATCTTCTCTTCCTTTGGGCGGAACCTTTAAGTATCAAGAACCTGCCTGAGATCTTGTGAAGCACTGCTGCTGTGATGGCCTATAAATGCCTAGAAATAAACACTTTTCCATGAACAGAAGTGGAAGAAATCCCGATTTTTCCAATGACTACTGACCTAAGAATAGTCCTTACAATAGCTTCGAGCTTGGAGGAAGGTGACAGTTATCCCACTGCAGAACAAGGTGATGATTATGGCTCTAAGCACGGGGCATCATTCTGCAGATCTTATTTAAGCAGAAAAACGGCCGCTGCCGTGATGACGACTTCAAGCTAAGCATTTCCATTCTCACTGGTGATTCCTCTCCCAGACCACCACATGCCTCGGCAGGGGCTCCACAAGCAGCAGAATAATTGGGGAAAGAGCAGTTTCCCGCCAAGTACGGGGTGTATAAATGAGCTTAGAGGCATCCAGAATGCATCAGGATCGAGTTCTTCAAGGGCTGTTAAAAACCAGGAGCGAGTTTCTGAGTGAAGCTGCTCCTTGCCTGAGAACTGCAAAGCAACACAGCCATGGACAGCCCACGTGCCAGTGCTGCATGGCCCTGAACCATCACTCAATTCATCTAGCCGGAGTTGTTACCTCCCTGCAAGATTGTCAAGGTATTATAAATTAAGAAACTTACCAAAGAGTATGTAATCTTCCCTGAAATAGCCTGCAGATATGTCACTGTACTAAATGTGTTTCAGATTTAATGAAGCTTTAATGTCCTTTTTAATTTTGCCTGTTTCTATATCACCAGGGGTCGAGCAAGGCAATCAGCACTCAAGAGGGTGGTTTGGTTTAAAACTAGGAAAAAACTCATTTGCTTATGAGTTGCACTGTATTTTCTTAATTAAATTTACTAAGTAAAATGGTTTAAGTTCAGCCAACCAATGACCTCTGTATGTAGATTTAGATTTATAAATAGCGTCGCAGTTAAAGAAAAGAAGAAAATCCCCCAAAACAAACAGATTAATGCTCCTCTGAAGGGATGTTCGTACTCTCCATCATCTGTCTCCAGGAGTAACGTAAACATCTGCAGCACAGGCCCCATGCAGGACACACAAAAAAGTGAACTTCGAACGAATACACTATCAGCAACTCATCTCTGCGCTCACACGGTGAAACTCGGACGCTGTAATTTTGTTTTTAAGGCATTACAACAAAAAGACAGTATTTCTGTATGACTCTGTAGGGGTTTTTTGGGAGGGTGTGTGGTGTGGGTGTTGTTTTTTTTTTTTAACTATTACTTTCTTAGCCATCAGAGCACTTACAACGCTCTTCTGCTGTTCAGCGAGGTCCTGACAAATGATGCGCTGATTTTTATCAGACTACATCTAAAAACAGACAAGGGGAGGCAAAAGGAACAGGAGGCAGGCAGCTGCAGTGGCAGCGCTAACCTGTTCTCCAACACACACAGTTAATGGGCAGGGAGGAGACCACAAAATCAAATGGACATGTTGAAATAATGTGATTAACAATTTTGGAACTGAAAATGGAAATCCAGAAATGATCACTAACGAATCGCTCGTTACTCGCCTGCCTGTATATCGTCACCAAGAACCAGAGCTGCAGCGTGCTCCGTGCCCATTTCGGAAAGCGACTGAGGGAAGGAGGTTCACAACGTATTTGGAGGACACTCAGCCAACTGAGTCTCCCACTTAGATTATCGTCTATGTTGTGCAAGTTGTTTTTTAATTTACAGTTATACTGAAAAGCACGGGATGTTTTTATTCTTAATTTAGACACATTCCATGTTTCTCAGCATAACTGCAAATTGAAAATAAGCACTTAGGATATCGCTAGTGATCTAGCTGAAGGAGGACTTTATAGTCTGAATTGTTCTAAAATTTGTTCTTAATTACCTTGTGCACATTTTACACAATTAAATTTCCATCTAAGGATTTTGCATTTAGATTGTGCACTGCCGTTAAACCTTCATTTGATGGAAAAGCAGCCGCCACTTTGGAACACTCAGACACGGGAAACTTTAAAAATCAGACTTAACTACTGGATACCATAAAATTCCCAAGGTGGAATCCCGTTCCAAGACCAATTTACACATTCCTAGACAGACGGTTTAAAATCACCTGGAACTCCGCGGGGTATGGACTTCCATAAATATTAAATACCTCAAAAACTACTCTAAGATTTTTCTTTCCTTCTAATATCAATTCCACTGTCCTCTTATTGCACGGTTTAAAAAAAAAATCCAAAAGGATATAACAGCAATTTACCAGCATTAAAGTGCTTCTGAGGTTAAACTGACAACAAAGAAGAACAGAAACACAAAGCATCTTGAAGTAGGGTTTCAATTAAATGTGCAGGATTTAGTAATGCAGGACGAAAAAAGAGTTACAAATTAATTTAATCTTCTGCCTATAGTTTGCAGCTGCACTCCGAAGTGTCTGGGGCTTAAGAACAAAGCCTTGAAAGGCCTCAGAGTGAGGAAAGCTTCAATTTTTAATGTATAACGCCATTAGCTGATAACTTGTGGAATCTGCGACCCCTGCGGAGGGGCATAAGCGCGGGTAACAGAGACTGATGAAGTGACATATTTGTTCATGTCTAGCACTAGGAGGAGGAAGGTTATTACTAATACCGTCAGGCCCAACAGAAATATGCCCTAATAACCTTTGGGACATTCCTTGGCTTGAGCAGATGAGTTCGAGCTCTCTCTACATAAAATATATTAAAAATCAAAGCCTAATTCACCTTAATTAAAGATAATTAGTTTCACTTTGCCTTCTTTTAAATATGAGCTATAGTAAATGCACTGCAAACTACAGACTGCAGACAATCATGATTAAATTGCACATTTCTTCCCCGCCACAAATCCCTTCTATTACCAGGCTTTTACCGCTACGGCTTCAAAGGTGTTGCTCAGAATAGCAGCGCCTTTTCTAAAGGGAAAAAGGTGGGACACGGGCTTTCAGGGGCAATCCACAGAAAATGTCAAGGGCAAAACTCACACGAATGGTCCATAAAGATTAATGAGGCTACTTGTTTGAGCAGAGAGGCTCCCTGCTTGTCGTGTTTGCTGGAGTTAGAATCAGCACCTACAGTAAAAGAAATGTTGGATTTGGTTGTGCCGGTGGAAACGCAGCTCAGCTTCAGCCGTTCTCCATCCCTGCTGGCACAAGAGGGTTTGTCTGCCATTACAAACCCATTAAATAACCGGGAAGGGCGGACTTGACTGACAGACATCTCTGAATTTTTGACTTTTTAGAAGTGGGAAGAGCTATGCTACAGAGAACAGGGAATGTTTATCTGTATTATACAACCCCGTACATTACGGACACGCCACGGCCGTAATTGCCCGCTCACCCACGGGCTCAGGTAGAGGACTGTATTATTTATTTCACCGCCGCGTGGACTGCCCGCCGTGGCCTAAGAGCAATTGCCGAGGAACATGATACATTGAGGTCTCAACCTGCGCAAACTGTACCTAAACTTACACTTTATTGCAGCTTAGTTCACAATCTTCCCCTAATATAGGGTTACATCCCAGCGCAGCAAGCGGATAAATCATCCTGGAATATTACCCTGGCTAAGTTTAGCTGTGAGTGGAGCATATGTGCTTCCGAGTCACTGAAGCAAAGGCCCATAAAATACACTAATTACTGGAAGTTATGGTCACTGAGTGATTGATAGCACTCTGCGAGGCAACTTCCCCGTCTTCAGCTATTCTGACGGGCCTCCCCCTCCACACAGCAATTATTAATTCATGACCCAACCCTCAGGCACTGCTACCTTCACTTCTCATTCCGCTACCACAAAGATCGTGATGGAGCTGGACATTGTCTTCATCCCAGTGGCCGCTGAAGATGGCAGAGGAGGAAACGGAGCTAACAGCCACTGCTTGGAGAAATAAAAATAACAGAAATCTGGGCCAGCTTTTTCCTAAGAACAAGTTTCTGAAATGTATCATTCTGTATGGAATTATTAAAGCTACCTAAATACAATAGGAACCATCCAAGTTATCGAGCATATCACCACTCCCAATGGCTGAGCAAAGCCTGCAAGGATTCTTCCATCCAAGTCCCAGACATCACACCATGTGCAGTCCTTCAAAATACTGAGAAACAAGCTGAGGATCATTGCAAAAAAGTGCTTTTTTTATTTGCTTGTTTTCCTCAACCCTCAATGAATGATATCTGTTACTAAACAATCACACCCACGCAATTCAACATGGTCCAAGTTGCAAGACCCAAGGGCTCCTGGCACGCGTCTGCTCCCAGCCGTACTTCAGAAAACCAAAAAAAGGCCAGAAATGAAACATTTTCTCCATAAAATTGGTTCCTTTCCAGGAAGGGTCTGGCCCAGGGCTGGGGCCACAGAAACCGGCACTGCCTGAGGCTCCTCTCTCAGCAGGGGATGATGTCAGCCCTCAGAGGTGGCACTCCAGCATCTTCAGAAACACCTGGCTGAAGTTTTCTCTAATATGAGTAGTATTTAGAGCGATTTGGAGAGAAAAAGTAAACACCTGGTTTATTGCTCATTATTCGATGGCTGGGAACAGAAGTGATGCTCGGTTTCATTACTTTAGAGAAGGTTGGAAATCAGTAAGGGAAAAAAAAGGGGAAAAAAAGAGAGTCATTTAAGACCCATCACACTGCATCTACTGAAATGTGTCCGGACCCACCCAGTGCAGTAACTTAAGAACTTCTTGGATTCTCAGAGCAGGAACAGGGGAGTCATGCTCTTCACCTTTGCCTAATGGTGACCTCATGTCTTCTCCTACGAGCTGTTCTCAGTGGCTCCACCAGCACCATGGCAAGGCCTTTCCCAGTCTCTCCAGTTTTAAACAAGCATAATAAACCCTGCACATTCCAAGAGCACAAAAAGCAAGGACAAGCCCAGTAAGAACTGTCACTTGATGGGGGACACCTCAGTTCAGCCAGTATGAAGCCTCCTGCTCCGCATGGAGATTAAATGCAAATTCTCATTTTCCTTTTAAGCTTGACCCTTGCCACCTTCTAAGAGGCTATTTTAATTAATATTCCTCCTGCCACTGCTCAGCGTGGCTTTTGACGCTGCAGGTCACCGCATGGTCTGTGTCTCCTTCCAGCAGCCACGCAGACATTCACAGCTGCCTAACATCATTGTACCCTTCCTACCAAACCTTCACCAAGTCTGCAGTGCCACTACAGAAACTATGTTGTGCCACCAAGTTTCGGGTCTTGGAATTCCACCCCCACATCTGTCCACCTGCTGCTCTTTAGGTAAGGGTGTAAAATGGATGAAAGACCAACCACAACACGAAATCCTGCAGAAGACAAAATCGTGGTCTGCAGAACTTCCTGCAGATCAGGTCACAATCTTGATCTTGAACCATTATCCCTTCAAAGCTGACAATAAGCAACTGGATCACATAATTCAGACTCCTCAGACAGAATGCTTCTGACACCTCCTCTCCTTGACCAGACTGCATACACGTAGAGTCTTTACATCAGTTATACGCAGTGAAACATCTTGAAGACTGAAGTGCTTTAAGAGAATCATCTTAAAGCAGAGCTGCTCCTCTTGTAGCACCCTCTTCAAACGTGTTCCTCCACTTCGCCTTTGTGGTCTTTGTGAGCGAGCTCTTACATCTCCAGCTGTGCTCCCAACCCAAGTGTGCTGATGAATCCAAGACTCCACAGTGCTGACACTGCGTGCAATCAGTGTTAACCCCTGAAACACGTGACACAAGGCACGTCTGCTGGATATACACTGGTGTTCCTGGATGAGGGAATGCAACTGATGATGATCTGCCACACAGCTGCTTGGAACATTGCTTAAAACAGCATCTTAACACAAACATCACAAACAACTAGCAGCCCTTGAAAGCTCTTGCAAATATACACATAACAGAGAACTCTGCTGACTGAAGACTTAAAATTCTCGTTTGGGGAGTTTTAAGAACTTGTGTTAACATTAAAACTGGCGTACAAACTCCTTTCCCTGACGGAGAGAACAGCAGTAACCTTTGCAAGAAAAGTTAATTTTAAAAGGAGGCCTGACACACAAAAACTTAACTGTTTCTCTCAGCAAAGGTCAGTGGAAAGTAGAGACTAGGATGTGATACACAAAGAGGTGCAAAAAGTTATCATGAGCTCATATTCTGCTTCCAAAACTTTCTCAGTCTGTAGCATAAGCAAATCACTTCCATTTCCTGCATTTCAGTATAACACCAGTTCTACCTGTAGATAAAGGGAGCCCTGGATCTTCTGGCAAAGAAGTCGTGCCTCAGTGAACAGCTTGGATCACAACTCTATTCCATTCCCTTCCCAAAACACCTTTCTCCTCACCTATCATCTCTGCATGACATGCTGGTCCTCAGCAGGTAGCTTTGAGGTGGTAAAACCCAGGGGGAAACCACGAAGCTACCCGCTGTGGAAACAGGAGGACCTGAGAACACACCAGCCCTACGGGGTTCCAGCAAAGCTCTTCTGGCCCAACTTCTTCACTCATGGCAGGTGGGCTGGAACTAGATGACCTTTAAGGTCCTTTCCAACCCAAACCATTCTGTGATTCCATGATTCTTGTACCTTACCGCATCTTTCATCCCAGGAGAAGTGGCTCAGCTGAAGGCACACCTACTCCTCAAACATCTCCGCAAAAAGGAACCCCTGACAAGAATGATGCCCATCAAAACCCAACAAGATATATCTCAGCCCATTTCGGATGCTTTGAAGGTCACTTTCGGAGAGCAGCCATGCAAGGTAGGATGAGAGTCATACCGGAGAGCAACAGGGGACATAAGGCAATTTACTTTACCCTCCTGTGCAGCGCAGAGCTCTCGAAGGGAGACTGGATGGACCCAGAGCATGCAGAGCGCTCAGTGCCAGCCCGGTCAGCCTGCAGTGTATTTTATGACTGAGTTATAAACCCCTGAAAAATGGCTTTTATAAAAGAAAATGCTGACACCGTCTTCAGCGTAGTGACAGCAACGTCATTCGTTTAAATTGAACTTGCTTTGTCAACCCAAGAGCTCTTAAATAAAACATCTAAAATCCTCATGAAAACACGCAAACTCTTTGCGATGAAACCCTTCCGAACAGTTTCACAGATTATGTATTAAATTCAATTCACTTCAAAAAATCCTGAAGAAATGAGAACTCAAAACCAGAAATAATAACTATAATAAAAATGCTATGAGCATTTCTTCTTTAATTTATTTTAAAATTATTTTTTATTTTTGGCAAAGGGAAGATTGAGCACCCTCACACACCTCTCACTTCAAAAGGAACAAGAACTCTCACCATCTCTCCGAACTTCAGGGGTACCCACATCTAATACTTTCCATGCTCTACTAGCAAATTTTTGGGGGCAGTTTTCTTAACCTTCAAAAGCAACAGTTTGGTTTCTCATTACACATAGATTTGCAGCAAAGAAATTCAAGACATTTTAAAGGCTCGGAAGAATATTAAAGAAAAGGAGAAGCTTTTCTTAGCTGTTATTTTATATTATCGTACATCAGAACAGCCCTTGCTAACTTGGGATCACGTGCTCTTTCTTTTAAATTAACAGTTGAAGGGATTGGACTAAATGGAGAGTATTTGAGAATCCTACAGCAAACGCTAACTTCCCTTTTTAACAGTTCTGTCACCAAGAGCCTGGGTGTCTCCACTACCAATCCCCACGCCAATACAGTGTTACTTTAATGACAGTGACCTTGTGTGGCTCTTTGAGCATCTTCTTCACCTTTTCTGAGACACTTTTCTAAGCCACTGTCCTTGCTTTCATCATTTAACACATCACTCAAACCACTTCAATAAACCAGCGATCATGTTGAAGAGAGGTCTCAGAGGACCAGGTGACATACCAATTAACAGAGCACATAGAACCAAATTGGTTTTTCTTCAGACGACATTCGTGGAAATGGAGAGAGGGGAAAAAAAGTTGAGAAGGTTTAAAAGAGGAGAGGAAATGCAAATTAGAGGAGTTTTTCTAATATAATATGAACTTCACCCTTCAAATCAAATTCATGACCAGACTGGTTGCCTACTAATAACCCTGAGCTAAACTCCAAATATTTTGGTCTACGTGGTAAATCATTAGATTGCTGCTGCCCATCACAACGCATTTTTTATTCAGCAAAGGAACTGGTAAATGCTTCTGCATTTATAGCACTGCTCCACTGTCAGTCAGGAAGCACACCACAATCAAACCGTAACGCCACACGACCTCGTTTTAGCCCTTCGCTGGCCAGATCCATTGTTCTGTATCTCTCCCCAAACCGTGAGTGCTCTGCGGCTTCACAAACCATTAAAATTCCCAGTAAAACTGATTAAGAGAACCACATCCCCTGTGACACGTTAAAGTATGTCATCGTTGTCATTCAGAGTCAGCTCCAGTCAGACTCTGGAGAAGGTTTTCAAGATCTGAACGCAAAGATTCAGCAGTAAGGACCTTCATTTTGGTTAAGACTAATTTGGCAAAGAATTTTTCATTTGAAAGCGTAACAATCATCTCAGTTAACTTTCAAGCTACAACATGTCAGAATTTGCCTGGATGCAGAGGGCCAGAGCAAAACTACTGACCTTCTGTCTGATCTTCTGCTAAAACTGCAGCTGTGCTTCACCAAGAGATTTATTTATTATATGCAAGTCATCAGTAGTTTGAGCGAACTGTTTCGAAAGGAAGAAACAACTGTTCCAAGCCCAGACCAGAGCGATCAAGGCTATGTAAACACACCCTGCTGTCACCACACCAGAGCTACCTGTCCCCTCTCCCAGACCAGACCAAGCCAGATCTGATTGTACTGAGCAAGATGTTATCATAACACAGGCATTTCTACTGGACTTCGACACTCTAGATTATCCTTCCTATAAACAATCACCTGTTTTTCATTAAGTCATTGAAATTTATTTGTTTCTTCAAACACCTGATGAACCCTAAGCTGAAAGAAACAACCCTTTTTCCCCCAAACAAAATGACCTTGTTCTGACTAACCTGCAGAAAGCGTGGTCCTGAACGACTGCCCTGATGACCGCGTTCTCTTTGAGCTGCTTCATTTTGGACTTTCTCCTGCTAGAAACTCTGTGAGAAATCTTTCTAAAAGCCCTTGTGACCACTTCAGTTCAAATGCTTCACTGAATCACAGATCAGACCATCGTGCAGATATTTCTGAGAAGATTTTGCAAGGCTCAAACCTCCAACCTGCGTAATGCTATTTTAACTCTCGTAACAACCCAGTCTGTCCTGGCCCGTGGAGAGGCAGTAATACTGTCATCTCCAGTCACAGAGGTGTCAAAAGGATGCAGAGGCATCCATGTCTCAGCCCCGCTTCCTCCTCACAGGTGGAATTTAAGACTTTTACATGGCTCTTAGAGAGGCTCTTTGTATCTAACCAAATGGAACGCAGTAAGAACGAACCCATTCTAAATACAGCCGAGAAATTCAGCAATAGTTAACAGAGAAGGCCAAGACTCCATTAAAATATTTTGATGTTAAGATTTAATTCTTGCAACGTGCACGTGAAAACAATAGATATTTGCATACCTCCATGAAGGAAATCCCGAGACTCCAGACGTCTGAATGAATTCCATACTGTTCTCCTGAAATCCGCTCAGGCTGCAAAGGGACAGAAAGAAACATCTTCTTGAGCCCAGCAAACAACCACGCGTACCTAGCCCTCAACAGCTAGCCCGGGGCAAACAAACCAACTGAGGAAATGCAAAGAGGCTTCACACTCCCCAGCTAAACCGGCAGAGAGCAAATCCACTCTTCAGCTGTGATTTGTTTATTTTTACCTCTTCTGCGAGAGCAAAGGACTCAGTTCTGCTCAGGTTTGTGGTCACTTGCAAAGTTGGCTTTAGCATTTGTTGGGGCTGGTTTATCCAACAAAACAAAAAAAAAAGCCAATGGCTTGTACGTGGTGCAGCGAGGAGCAAGGTCCAGTTGTGCGAGCGCGCTGGTCTGTACTGGGAAGCTCAGGCACAGCAGCAAGGTGCGCACAGAAAACAGACTCCTGATGTTGAGTCAAGGGGTTGGGGAGTAGCCATGGTTTAAAAAGCAAAGTTATTGAAGCCAAAAGAATCAATGAAGTCACATGCTGGCAATTTTATATTATATATTTTTTAATTTCATTTTTGACCTGTAGAAAGAAAGGCTTCACTCAAAACTATTAATAGCAAGTTTAATGCCTCATGAAATAGAATGCTGTAAAATATAACTGCTAGTTTTTACTTGAAAGCTACAATTTAAGCATTTCCAAGGTCAAGTACAGCATGAAATGTAACAATAAAAGGCTCCACGAGACTCCTCTCCCCACTGTGCTGTTAATGCACCTGTCTAGCCCAACCGCCTACGAAGCACCGGCTGTCTTTAATAATCCAGAGACCTTTCTTAGAAAACAAACTCCCAAATTAGTGCCAGCCCGACGTGTTTGCGGGTGTTTACTCTGCACCGCTAATCCCAGGTCAAGAGCTTTTATCGCAGCGAGAACATTAAGTAAAACACACAGTGCTGCCCGCGGTCTCTTTAAGGACAACCTTCCCCGACCGCCACAACCTAAAAATCCACCCAGAATGTAACTGGAGCAACACCTTTCTGACTGAGCCTCGTTTATTTTGGGCTGAACAGTGATTAAAAAATCTTATTTCTTTATTTTTCGAATCCATTAAGGCAAGTCTTCATTAGCCTTGGTCAGCATCTTCAAAACGTTTGCAGCAGCATCATACGGGGACACGATTTTTAAGCATCCTTTTAAAGATGCTCATAAAGATGCAGATACGCAACCAAAAATAGGTCTGTACAGATACATCTACCTTGAGAACAGGACACGGCACCAGCTATCCCAGCTCAGCCTGGCTTGTTACTGGGAGACACTGCACCCCTGGCAAGGTGCTAGCACCCATGGAAATTCTTTATTCGCCCAGTCTAACAGCTCAAGTTTTAAACAGCGACTTATGTTTAGAAATTGAATACTCAGAGAAGAGAGTGGCAAGTAAATCGTTCGAATGAAACAAAATCACTTGCACATCTGAATGAAAGGGCTGGTCACATGGATGTAAGAGGATGGAAAAGAAGGTAAACTAAGACACGTGTAAAGTGTCCAACACAGAGATCACCGAAGGGTACCCAGCTCAGAAGTATTCTCCCTAAAAAAATTCTACAACTGCTTACTTTTTGCATCCAGAATTTTTTTTCTGTACAAAGTAGTGCTAAAATAACTACAGAAAATGTATTTTTGTGGAAATTTTAATTTCAATATCCAATAGCTTTTTTGCTTCTGTATTTTAAACCAAGTCCTCCATTTTTTTAATGGTTGAGTTCAAAATTCACTGCAGTAGCAGACAAACCAAAGCTTATGACCTTCATTATTTTTTGATGACTAGACTATAAATTTGATGACGACAAATGACTCATTCAGCCAGCGAAACAATATTAACCCAAGAAATCACATCAAGTACGTTTCAGCTTAAACGCCTCTTTTTCAATTAATAGATGAATGCATCACAGTCACCCGTAAACAGTAAGGAAAAAAAAGTAATTTATTTAATGTACACCTGGGAAAGGGAACAGTAATCTTGATTTGGACACTAAAAGCACAATACAATTTAATTCTCAGACCTGCTTAAGACTGCTCCAAGAGCTGAGTTGGAAAAGTTGATTGATCTGAAGCTGTTTATTTGCCTGAATCGCCACATTCCAGTTCTTTTAGAAAATGGAGGCAGAAAAATCAGCAGGCTCAGGGGCCAAAGTGGGAATCCATAAGAACCAGATTTTTTTATTCAAACCCTTTTCTGCACGTAACATTCCGATGACACAGGATAGCCCAAGTCTTTCTAGGATGGTGACACGAGTGTTTCAGAAGCCACATAATGAGTCCGCCTTGACTTGAAAAGCACTTAGCAAATAAATGGACACCCTGGTCTGCTTTCTTCTGACAAGAAAGTAAGAAAAAATACCTGAAAGCGATTCAAGGTCATGGATTTTCTCTTTCCTGAGGTTTGAAAAAACACTTTGTATTGTTTACAGTTTTTTTTTTAAACAAGCTGAACACTTTTTTTTCCTTATTAATATTACGACAGAAGTAGTTTGCTAGAAGAATTTTAATGGTCAAAAACAAAAGGCAATGGTTAATATACTGCTCTAAACTGAAGAATTTATGTGTTTCCCTCCATTGAACGGAAAACTAAAATGAGTCACATCGATCTAATGGAAAATACACCTTAACTTTTGTAGTTACTTAGAGATGGGCTGGCAGCACCATATTAATGATGTGAACCCCACGCACCAGTTTGGGTCAGCTATCCCCCAGCCTCCCACCCTAGCTACCAGCAGCAGCGTTCCCCCCACGATACACCTACAGCAATGTGTTACCTTCATCCAGAAATGATGGGAATTTACGGTTTAACGTGCAGAAACAGCACAACAGTAATCTCATCCCAACAAGCATTCTGACCAAAATTCATACAGAAAAGGGAAACGTGATGACTTGACATGTGTGGTAGGAACATCACACAACAGGCAATTTAATGCCCTAATATTCTTAGTCCAAATACTTTAGCTTCAAGTTTCTGTGGCAGCTTCTCATGGGAAACCCCCACCAAGGTGCTGTGGTATCAAGAAGCCCATGAGACGTCAGCACAGGTTTAAATGCTTCACTAAACCGCAGGATCAGAGCACAGCTCCCACACTGGACAGTATCAGACTGCCAGTGGGCTGCAAGGGGCTGCGAGCTATCTAGGGAAAACTGGGTTTTAAACGTTTAACTGGCTTTTTAGTTTGTGCCCAGCTGATGCAAGACAGCAAAGGCAACTCAAAGCATGACAGACACACTTTTCCGATACTCCTTTGCCCTATCAGTTGTCACAGCGCTGGTAAATGGGCACAGATAGAATGTTCACAAAACACTTTGGGTGGGAAGGGGCCTTCCAAGCTCACCCAGTGCAACCCCCTGCAGGGAGCAGGGACATCTGCACCCAGAGCAGGGGGCTCAGAGCCCCAAGGGCCAACCTGACCTGCAAGCCGGGCGCCCCCAGCCCACCCCCCTGCAGGGAGCGGGGACATCTGCCCCCGCACAGGGTGGCCCGGACCCCAAAGGGCCACCCTGCCCTGCCATGGGGCCAGCGATGGGGCTGCTCCCACCTCTCGGGGCAGCCTGCGCCAGGCTCTCCCCACCCTCAGCAGCAACGATCTCTCCCTTCTCTCTGCTCTCAATCCCCTTCTGTCAGTTTAAATAGGAAGGGAGCAGGTCTGCGAGACAGCAATAGGGAGATGTTTTGTGACACGCACAGGTAAGACATTGCTTATGCTGAGGATAGGGAGAGATGAAGTTTGTGAACTGAGTTAGGAAATACCCTGCATTACACAGAACAAGCCTGTGGACAAATACTTCTATTTAAATGTTATTCCTGCATAAATCCACTTACCGCCATATAAGCATTTGTTCCAACATACGTCTTGGCTATAGAATTCACCAGCTAGGAGACAAAACAGTCTGTTAGAACAATATAAAGATAATGTGGAAATAAAATGGGCAATTATTCCTCATTTAACCTACAATCATCATTCCTATAAATCAACTAAAAATTATGTAAAAGGGAACAAATTTATCTGCAAAGGCATTAAAAATGATTAAATCTCTCTTTTGTTCAGAACGAGAGTTCCAATTTAAACAAGCGCTGCATTACGGTTTATGGCAGATAACCTTAAACAATTCCGTTAAACAGGATGCTTATCGCTTTAGTACCCCAAACCAGTCTGATATAAAAAGTCAATTTGAAGTAGGATGGAAGGGGCTCATTTTTCAGTCAGCTGGCTCAAGATGTGAATAAAGCCACATTCATCACTTGAATGCAATGAGCACTAAATACGCTGGAGGGACAACAGATTCTGACAACTTATAATACAAGGCTGACCTTCTCTTTGGTCCTCATGTTTGGCTGAGAGTAAAGGTGCTGAAATTCAAATCAACAGCACAGCAAGCTCACGGGTCACTACCAGAGAAGTTCTCCAGGGAGGCCCAAAATGGAAATTAATTAAAATTTGTGCTGCACATTGTAAAAGCCCACTACTATTGTTGCTCCCAATATTAATTTTTATTGTGGGCCAGTTGGGCTCCCCAGACACGTCCCTCGTTCTGCCCTCCCTTTTGTCTGGCCAAAACGCTTTCATATCAAAGCTGCATATCAATGAAGTTTGCTATTCGTAAGTAGTAATTACAATATCAGCAGTTTTTACTGTCATTAAACAATGAACAATCATATTCAGATGAAGAAAAGTCGCCCGGAGATTAAAGCTGAATGGGGCTGTCCCAGCAGAGGGGGGCTTGCCGTGGGGCTGGCTGTCTGGCAGCCAGGTGATTTTGACACCCGAAAGAGAGCGGGTGGGTATCTAAGGGGAGAATTACCTGCGTGCTAACCCCAAAGTCACACAGCTTCACCTGGCCCCGCGTGTTCACCAGCATATTAGACGGCTTCACATCTGTGGAGGGGGAAAAGAAATGGATTTAATCTCTGTTATCTTAAATAGTCATCGTATATACAGAGACTGTTATGAATAGAGGGAATATTTCAAAGATGTATTTCAAATGCAGCCTCTGGTTTGTGACAGTCGGTAGCACAGACAACATCATATCTGTACCGCTCAAACACTGATAATCCCTGTTATTAAAACACAGAATCATTTAGGCTGGAAAAGATCATTCAGTCCAACTCCGCAGGTGACACCAGTCTGGGAGGGACAGCGCGTGCTCTGAAGGATGGGACCTAGAATTCAAAGTGATCTTGACAAATCGGAAAATCAGACTGAAAAAATGAGATGAAATTCAATAGGGACAAGTGGAAGCACTACATTTAGACAGGGATTAATCAGCTGCATAAATATAGGATTAAACAACGGCCTGGAGCGTAAGCTGGAGCTGGCCTGCAAAAAACGATCTGTGGGGTGAAGTGGAAATGACAGGGAATAAACTGTCACTGGACACTTCAGGAAGAAGGCAAAAGCAATGGTGAAACGGTGGAGGCTGTTTCCATACCAAGGGATAGCTGGGCTGACCTTCTACGGCTCCCCCCGGCCCTACGACCTCGTACTCTAACACTGCAATTCACTGCGTCCCTCTTCTCTAACAGCCCCCACCTAACTCTGTGTAGTGAGGTGGGAGCAGAATTTAATATTCTAAAATAATCACAGAGTGACCCATACAGCACCCGATACACGAACACAGGCGAAACACAAATGTCCTGGCACGTTCGCGCCTCCTCCTGCCCCAGGAACACGCTCGGTGCAGCTGTACTCTTGGGCACACCATTACGCCAAGCTACCGGCTGCCACCTCCACGGCTTCTGTTGCATGACACGGCTCTGACCTCACCCCTTCAGAGCTTTTACCAAGGTTAACTACCGGCAGAGCCTTAAAACGCTTCCTAATCCTGCTCCAGCCAATAAAACATCGACGTACGCCATAAACCCAGACTATTAGTGCGGAGATCTCAATGCTGGCCCCCTTGGAGGTTGGCGCGATTCTGTTGCATACTGTAAAATTGATGTGTGAAGAAACTGCTGAACATCCCGTGCAGGAAACATCGAGCAGCTTTTCTGTTCCAGGGATGCCAGTCGGAGAGCGTAATGTGAGCGTTATGGCCTGGCTTAAACTTGGGAAGATTAGAGCACAGTGGCTTTGCCTAATCGCTGCTTTCTTCTGTCAAAAGGGATTAAAAGCAATAGCTTTTATCTCTGCCTTCTTTAAAAGTGAGCACTAGTTGGGTACAGATGGATGAAACCCAACTAGAGAAGAACCTAATTTTGTTTATCATTAAGTTTGCCTTTGTTTAGCAGATGTTTCCTGGTACCACAGTAGCTTCCTTAATTTGTCTCTGTAATGTAGAAATGTATAACCTCAATTAACAAGCTGATTAAATGCTTTCCTATATTTGAGCTAAAACTCCAGTTTCAAAAAGGGACGCTTCAATAGCACGTTGCACAGCATAAATGGATCTGCATGTTTTAACTCAGGTGTCAACGCTGCTGATACATTCTGCAATTTCCCCCCAAAACCAAAAAAAAAAATTAGTCACAAGTGTCTCCACCACATTCCAGCAGCCACAGACTTGGTTTGTGTATCCTCATCTCCAGTTCATCTTCAGGAATTCAATCTGTCTGCCGCATTTTTGATGGGTTTTTACCTATTCCCCTGCCTTGAGTGATGAGAAATGCCAATGTGTCAAGTGCCTCAGCAGGTCCTACCCTGGATCCCGAGGAGAAGAGCAAGTTGCACAGTAATCCTGTTTAACCTTCTTTCTAAAAACACGGCAGCCAATAGAGCCACCTTGTCACTTGTCCTGCGCCCAGTTGTAGCGACTTGAACAGCAGCGGCAACTACCCCCAGAGGAAACACTGACACTGCACTGCGAGTTCAGCAGCTGACAGCACTGACGCTTCTAGAGGAAAACCACAGGGTAACAAGAGGCTCTTGCTGTTGATTGTGAAGGATGTAACAAAAATAATTCATAACCAAATGGACAGAGAAACATTTTGGTGCAGTACAGCTGGAAACAGGTTTGTAGGATCAGGGCTGCCTCAATGGCATTGCTTTTAACATAGCCAAAATCTTTTCACTCCCAGTGAGGGCTCTGGGAAGGCAAGAAGAAGCTCTAAGAAACACTACGACCGCATGGAAAATGAGGATGCACGTAGCCAAATTTTCCTTCTATAAGGACTCGACCATGTCATGAGTTCAGAGGAAGAAGCAGGATGTCTCCACGTACAGCACACAAGTCCTTGTTCCCTTACCAGGACCCACCAGAGGAAAGCACTGCACCACATTTGTCCCCTGTCCCACCAAGGAAGAGCCAAGGCTCCATCCAGCCATCACCACGGCGGTCATCACTGGGGACCTGCAGACCCCATCTCTCCTTCCCTGCTATCATGTGGGATGTCACAAGTCAATACAATTAAAAAAAAAAAAAGAAACAAAACAATTCTCATATATTAAGTGTCGTTTGATCGTGAAATCCTTCCACAAACAAAATTAGAAAAAATAAAAGAAAATCCTCAAAGAAGAAAAGCAGCTGGTGCTCAGCTCATAGAGGAACCGAAGCCTGTGCAAGGTGAGGACTCTACTGAGCAGCGGCAGCCAAACATGCACCTTAAAGACCAGCTACTGTCCTTGTGGCAGAATTTAAAGAGCGCCACAAATGGTGGTGCTTTTGTTAAGCAAATATTCGCTGTGAATTCCACAGGTTGCTCTGGTTTCCTCAAGAAAAAAAAGAAGTGCCAATCCTAGACAAAGACGTCACTTCACAACATGTCTCATCTTAAAAGTGGGGAGAAAGATCACGCAATCAGTAAACTAGCCTTTTTGTTTCATAAACCGCTTCAGTTAATGGGTTAAACTTTTTTTTGTTGTTGTTTTGGAAAACAAATGTGCATAAATAATGTTCTGCACCATCTGCTTGTGATTAATATTACTGTTTAGAAGTGAAAGAATTTAAACAAGAGCCAAAAGGGGTCATTATGCTCCCATTACCAGTGCTTGCTTAATACAAATGATTTCGATGAAGCATCATTACAGAGGACGAACAAGTCCTCTTTATGATCTATCTGCCTCAGTCGCTTCACCTCTCCGCAAACAAATGGGACCTCCAAGCTCTCGCTCACCAGTAAACAGAACCCTCAGAGGTTCGGCGTTCTGAACGCCACGTGTTTCGTCACCTTGTTCTATTGAAAAGCAAACAGATGAATGATAGTGGGAAAAACCACCCCCCGTTTTAGAAGCTGTCTCTTGATTTTCTGTCTCTTAAAAGCGCAGACCCGCAATCTGCCAGGTTCAGATACAAAAGCACAATTTTAGCTCACGGAGCATTACCGCTAACCAGGTGAAGCTGCTGCGAGAATGGAAATGATTTCTTGCCGTAACGATCTCATCAACATGCTTTTTGTGGAGGCTGTGATTTTTTTTTAAATAAGCTTAAGTGGTCCCCGAGCGTGTGTGTGGAGCTCTGCACAGGTACGGGTGTATACGTACACAGACACAGGCTCTAGTAGCTCTGTTTATGCTTCACTATATGCGGCACTAACAGTGATTACTTCTCTCAAAGCTTAAAAAAAAAAAAGAAAGAAGGGAGGAAAGTCAAACACATCTCTGGACATTGTTGGTGAAATACTCAGCAAACTACAGTTACTGCTGGTGAGTTGGGAACCCGCGTTGTCCATACGCTGCACGTCCTACCAGCCAGCACACCTCAGCTCCAGCGGCTTAGGTCAAAACAGAAGGGTTTGAATATCCTTCTTTGGGAAGATCCCAGGGAAAAAAGAGATGGTCTGAGCGCTGCACAAATCTCCCTTCTGCCACAGGCAGCCCTGCAACCAACAGCCAGGCCAAGAAGTTCTCCAGATCATCGCCTCTGCTCAACCTCGCACACCACAAACCAGGAAACACTTCCAAAACCCTGACACAGATACAAAACCTAGTCAGAAAGCAAGATGCCCAACCTGAGCAGCGTATCCTGGCCCCCAGTACACACCCAGTCACCCCTGAAATGCAGATCAGTACAATTAAACACGGCGGGTAACATTTATCTCATTCATTTCCTCTATCAAGGAGGTGTGAACAGAGGAAAACATACCAGATAAAATGCAAACGGTCTATACTTATTCTTGAACTTAACAGATTCTGGTTTGTCTTTATACAAACTTTGACTTTGTACATGATTAGACTTGTTTAATTGCTAATTCTGTTTTAAATCTAAGTTAATTTCTCATTACCCTTCCATTTCTACTTCTTATCCTCCGGGGAAAAGAGCACACTTATCATTGGGACATTCTCACATCTTCCAAGGCAGTGGGGTAGGTGTTAATCTTATGTTTATGTTTGATGTGGGTGCGATGACTACGACTACAGCTTTGGGTTTATTAATATGCACGGCTATCACCTCATTAGTTGCGAGGTTTGTTTTGAAGTTAAGCTGTAATATTTGCTGAAATGTCTGATGTGGAATAAAAGACTTGCTCATTGTTTGTTTCCTTGGCTTTAATCCACGCTCTAGTCACAAACTGTCGGTTGCTGCGCTGCCTTACACGGCTTCTTTGCCGTGATTTGCTTCTCCACCTTTGTTAGTGGAAATTCTTGACTTCCTGCATGCTCCGCTTTATGTGTGACAGCAAGGAGATTGGGGTTCAATTCGCTTCATCTCCCTCTGAGGCATTAAAACCAGCAGAGAGCTGAAGAAGATGGCTTTGAGAAACAGGCACCTTCCTCGTGTGGCATCACTCCGGATCCATTTTTAAGATATAGTAGTATACACACATGTTCTGGATCTTAAAAATGGGTACAGAGTAGTACCAAAAGCCAATCGCTTGAGGAAACTCTGCTGAATCCTGGCACACCAGTTTACTAACCCCTGGGATGCCAGTTATCGCACTTTGCAGTGCTGTTCTTACCTTGGTTAATCCAGCAACCATAGGCCATAAAAATCTGGAGTGAGATGAAAAATCAGTTTCTGTACTTTTCCTTAGACCATAGCAAGGACCAGACATAATTTATCGAAAGCGCAGAGCTGCTCTTCAATCAAGGCAATGAAACCCGTAAGGAAGGGGAGGCTGTTTTCCTGGCAAAGCAAAAAATCAGACCCTGGTTCTACATATACAGTAGCAGCAGAATGAAATGTTAGTTATGCCTGACCACAACGCTCTCACCAAATCACATCTGGTAGGTGGTGAGAATCTTTAATGAAAAAATTAAAAATGAAAATAATTTCAGATCTGCTTTTTTTTTTTAGGTGTAACAAAGGCATGGCAAAGACTGCGTCACCTATACAGAGCAATACCCAGCCACGGATTCTCCAGCTGCTTTTTCTTTCATCTTTATTCTGATGATTGCTGTGGCAGCTCTGGCATCCAGGCTGTTCATCTTGCTGCGAATGGATGGAGCTGCTGAATCTCTGCATCTGGCAACATTCAGGCTACTAGGTGAAATGTTCAAGCCATCGTCAGAAGTGGAGCCTCCTTGGTAACCTGTGTCTGCACCGGGTTGGTCGTGGACTCCAGGTTATTTCTGTCCTTATAATCCAGTGACATCCAAGGTTCAAATACACCAGCAGCTTTAGCTTTTCACACACCCTCTAATCGGGGGAACAAAGCCAGGTCCTTACTTGATCTCTACTCATTCTTCTGGCCAGAGCCCTCTTTCTCCAATCCAGGAGACAGCCTGTGCTCTCAGGTCAGCACAACCTCCCAGCAAGGAGATGCTGTGAGACGAGGAGGAATTGAAGCCGCTGTCCTGTCACGCAGCTGCTTGCTGGGCCAATGCACAAAGGCAGGATCAATCCCCTCCTCCACAACAAACAAACTCCACAAAAGCCTGAGAATAGTGTGAGCCTGAGCTCTGAGGAGGGCAGGACCTCAATCCAGACTGGTAATTAGCGTGCTCTCCCCACTCAGTGCAGATTTCTGGGTGACTGCCACCAAGCCACTGGGCACCTCACCCAGGCATCACTCATCACCTTGCCAGAGCCTCGCACCTACTCCTCGGCCACTCCAAAACTAGGCACGCTCCAGAAGAAACGGTCTTACCTATTTGGTTTGCAACTTAACATTTCCTACGTGCCTCCCTACTTCACCCTTCTCTTTCAATCACAAATGATGTCGGTTACTGCACGCTCCAACTGTGCACGCGGGCTGAGTGAGCAGATGGGTTAAATTAAACAGTATTGTTAGCAACATTAGGAACCAGAGCACTTACTTTCAGACACTTTAGAAACATTATAAATGTAATGAGTTTCTTTTGCTTTTTTCCTTTCCTTTTTTTTTTGGGGTGGGGTGGGGGTGGGTGGCGGGGGTGGA
>NW_010431446.1:0-367 GCF_000710305.1 Buceros rhinoceros silvestris
CCCCCTCGCCCCCATCCTTCCCTGACGGGGAGGGGCTCTGTGAAGCTGGTAATTCAGTCCCCCACCTTCTCCGTCCTGTCGCCCCGGGGGAAAACGCTTGAAAAAACAGCTGGAACAGCTGTAATTGCTTCACCTCATGTCTCTTTTCCAGCTGTTCCTGTATAACCATATTGGCCAGAACGGCATCGGCACCTCTATAGGTGAGCAGCTCCTCGGCGGCTCCTGTTGCCAAAGGGGCGATGGGAGATGCCACGGACTCACCTGCCTTTATTTCCCCTCTTCTGGTCGGGGGGGTTCTGGGGCGGTTGGTGTCAGCTGGGCGGTCGCTGCCCCCCTGGGTGAGTGGCGGGGGGGGGGCGAGACGCCA
>NW_010431446.1:531-1714 GCF_000710305.1 Buceros rhinoceros silvestris
CCTGAAGATTTAATCTCTTGCCTCCGTTCCTCCGCGGCTGTCTCCACCTCGCAGCGATGCTCATCGTCTGCGGCGCGCTGGTCAATGGGCCCTACGCCCTCATCACCACGGCAGTTTCGGCGGATTTGGTAAGAGAAGCAGCTCAGCCCTGGCCTCGAGGCTGCTCCCTCCTCTCCAGAGGGATGTTCGCTGGGATCTGGGCTTCTCCCTTGCTGGGCAGTCTCCGTTCCTCCGCGGCTGTCTCCACCTCGCAGCGATGCTCATCGTCTGCGGCGCGCTGGTCAATGGGCCCTACGCCCTCATCACCACGGCAGTTTCGGCGGATTTGGTAAGAGAAGCAGCTCAGCCCTGGCCTCGAGGCTGCTCCCTCCTCTCCAGAGGGATGTTCGCTGGGATCTGGGCTTCTCCCTTGCTGGGCAGTCCCCTGGGGGTGCTGCTGGCTGTCAACGGCCTTGCAGTTGCTGACCCCGAAGCTGATATTTTCCTCCTCCGTCCCTACAGGGAACCCACGAGTCTCTCAAAGGCAACGCCAAAGCCCTTTCTACCGTCACAGCCATCATCGATGGCACAGGATCCATCGGTACGTCCCTTCGGCAGCCACTGAGCAGCCGGTTCCCCACTGGCAGCGCCGTGGTGCTGGGTGGGTCCTGGTGCCCTCTGTCCCGGGGCCACCTCCTGACCCGTGTGCCCTCGTAGGTGCTGCGCTTGGGCCACTGCTGGCAGGGCTCATCTCCCCCACCGGCTGGAACAACGTCTTCTACATGTTGATAGCAGCCGACGTCTTGGCTTGCCTGGTAGGTCCCTCCTTGGTGGGGCTCATTTTGCCACCCTGGGTGGGATCTCTTGCCATGGGTGGGATCTGGTTGGGCCGCCCGCTCACCAGCGGAGGGCAGGGATGGGACTCAGGAGACAGCCAGGCCCAGGGCGAACCGCAAAGCCAAATCTTTGCCTCCATCTAACATCCTCCTCCCTGCACATTCATGGGATCTTCCGTAGGAAAAGCCTTAAAATTTCTCTCCCGGCAACTCAAACGCTCCAGCCGAGGCCGATGGCTCGTCCCAACCTGTGGTGATCCTCCCCCTTTCCTCCCACAGCTCCTCACTCGGGTGGTGCTCAAAGAGGTCCGGGGCTGGTGTGGCTCCATGGCGAGGAAGAGAGGGGATGTACATCCCACCCCGGGGGC
>NW_010431446.1:1819-2939 GCF_000710305.1 Buceros rhinoceros silvestris
CCCCGCGAAGATGTTCTCGCCATCGCGTTGGGCTTGGCAACATCGCGCTTGCGGGGGGCACAAAGAGCCGGTTCCACCTCCAGCCAGGGCGGTGCTGGAGCTCTCTGGGTGCTGAAGGCGCTGCCCCTTGTGTCTTTGTAGCTCTAGCGTGCAGCTAACAGAGTCAGTGCTGGATGGGAAGTAGCTCAGCGTGAGTATCCCTGAGGATGAAACGCTGACACGAGCCTGATTCGAGCTGATTCCGAGCTGCACTTGGCTCAGCCTAGAAACAGCCGCCCACTCTCGCTAATGAGCTTGATTACACCCGGTCCGGCCTCGCTAATCAAATCCGTGGCCAAATTCTTGTAGCAATGGTCTAAATAATCTCCAAATCAGCACCAGCTCCTCTCTGATCCCACCAAAGGGGGAAGGGGCCGCAGCCAGGCCAGCAGCGGAGGTGTCAGACCCCGCCATGAAAAAGTTTGGTCCTTTATGTCTTGTGTTTACAGGTGAAAGATCAATAGTCTGGGCCTGGCATGACGGTAAGTGCGGCTCGAATATTCTCCAGCTGCTGGTGGAGGGCTGTCGGCCTCTGCTCTCCCGTGCCGGGGCTGTTTGGGGCGAGGACTGGAACTGGTCGGGTTGGTTTTGGTCCCGGTTTGGCACTGAACTCTGGCTAGTTTGTGCTGGGGGAAGCGGCTGACTCGGCTGGTGGAAGCACCGTCATACCTTCGAGGACTCTGGGTCACCGGAGCAGCTTGTAGAGAGGAAGCACAAATGCCTGGGGGGTGTTTTGGGATCATTTCGGCGTTGGCCGGAGAAAAATAATCGGTGCTGGGTCTCCTCCTCCTCCTCACGCTTCTCCCCCGGGCTTGTGCTGCAGAAGGGGCTGGGGTTTCCCGGCAGAGCCGTCCTCCACCGCTCCGCCCCAGCGGCACCCACCGCGCTCAGCCCCTCGCTTCTCTCCCTGCAGGTTTCAGCAGTTTTGACGTGTCCCCCCCTCAGCCCCGAGCCCAGAGAGCCGGCGGGAGGACAGAGGCCAGGGCACGCCGGGAGCGTGGCGGTCTCGGCAGAGCCGAGGCACGGCCCCAGCCCTGACCCCCCGGGGGGGTCCGTGGGCTTCCTTCCCCCGGGGGGCGCA
>NW_010431447.1:0-18313 GCF_000710305.1 Buceros rhinoceros silvestris
GGGATCATCTCAGCCGTGTGCAGCTGCTGAAAGCTTGGGGGTTTTTTCCTGTGTTTTAATGGTACTAATGCTGTTTTCCAAACTGTATATTTATATGTACTTTTTTTCCTCTAGGTATCTTTTGAGAACCCACTGCCTTTGATTGGCCAAATCCAATATGGCTTTGATTAGCCAAAAAAGTTTCCAGTTTTATTCATCCAGCACACCAGTAAGCAGGTCCATTTTGATGACCCTAAGCAAAAGGTTGAGCTTGATCAGTGAGCAGCAAAAGCCCCAAAACTGTAACTCCATAGCCATGAGGATGCTGCGCTTCAAAGATAAATCTCAGTATATGTTTTGTAGAAAAAAACATGTACAGCTGCGGATACAGTCTCTTTCTGTTAATGAATCTGTGCATCTTTGTGGAGATACTGGGAGCAGTACTAAATCAAATAACGTGTGGATGGATGAACAACTATATTTTAAGAAGTTGAACAGCCTTTGTACATCGAAAGAGATTTTTGACTTTGTTAGTTCTCTGGAAGTCATGTCTGATACTATGGCATCAGGAGCCCTGCAGAGGATTTCTGATGTGGAGGTGGATGACAATGGTCTGAAAAATCCTGAAGGAGTGTTAGAGAATGAAGTTTTCAGGGCGTTATGCTTCCAGCTTGAATTTGAATCCTCAAAACTGTCAAACACTGGGCTGCTGAATGCATTGCAAGCTTTGATAAAATTATGTATAGATCCCCAGAGTACACTGATGGCAAGCTTGCTTTCAGAGGGTGAGGAACGGCTTGGTAAAGGACAACTGACTGTTAAAAATCTGTGTGCTCTTGGAGAGAGTTTGCTTGAGTTGGAAAGCCCAAGTTGTGTGATACTGGAACAAATAGTGAACCACATGCAAGTAAAAGACATTGAGAATTGGAGTCCTAGGGAAATGGTGGTGGTTTATAAGATGCTGGAGGTGACTGTCAAGGAAGGGGAACAGTATGAAGACTTGCTAAACAGAATGAACCATGTCACTCTAACCATAGTTTCCCAGCTAAGCTCAAAGTTCACAAGCATGATACTGAATTCACTGGTTGTTCTTCATCAGACTCAGGCAGTTCCCTTAGTCACAGCACTGTGTAAACATTCTGCGAAGCATATTTCACATTTCACAGGTGATGAACTGGTAAATGTTCTGGAAGCCTTCCTATACTTTGGATGTCGTGAACAAACTTTTACAGAGGCACTGGAAACGCATGTTCCCAAGTCCATCTTTACCATGCATCCTCAAACAGTCAGCAAAGTCATGCAGTATTGCTGCCAAAAGATGATCCTTTCTAAGCCCATCTTTGATGCAGTGGCAGAAGGTTTCATTTCCGATGCCGATAAGTTTACCACTGACCAGATTGCTGGGTATATTGTACCATTTGGGACTCTTAACTATCTGCCTCCAAGTGCTTCTTCCTTGTTTAGGAAGCTTGAAACCATACTCCATGCTCGCCTTAGTCACTTCCTGCCTCGCACCTTGCTGAACCTGCTGCACTCATGTGTCCTTATTAAACGTTATCCAGTAAATTTTCTGCCAAAAATATTTAGTCCCTATTTTCTGCAACAGCTTCAAGGTAAGGAGCAGTGTTTCTTTTGTGATGTTCCTCATTTCTTTCTATTACGTGGTGTGTCTCTTGTTAAGCAGCCATTCCTTGACACTTTCATCTGTCCAATCAACACCCAACTTGATTAAGGTGAGTGGAGGATAGTCATCAGGAGACCAAAGACTGTTGCTTTCTTGTCACAGTTGTGGTTGTCTTTCAGTTTATATCATTTAGAGGAGTTTGAAAATTGCACTGTACAATCTTAGACAGAAATTTAAATTCCCTTAGAAATTTAATTTCAGTTAATCCTTCTGCTTTTCTTAAAAATAGTGTCCTCTTTTCCCCCCATCTTTGTCCTTTGTCTATATAGGTTTTGGATCCTGAGTAATTCTGTGGAGGAAATGTGCCCACCTATTCTACAAAAATAATTAATTGTTGTATTAAAACAAGAGTCTTAAAAATCCTTATAAACTTTAGTCAAGAGAGTACAAATCAGGTCCATTGTAAGTGATTCTAGCGCTTTATTCCTTACCTTCCGCCAGCCTGCGTCATGTCCAGCTTTTCAGATGGGAGTAAGGCAGAGCTGGGTACGGACATCTGCTGTCGTCTCTCTCTGCTGTTCTTTCAGGATAAGGATTATTGTGTTATATTCTTGCTCATAACTTGGCTGTATTTCTCTTTCATATTGTATTATAATTGGCTTGTAAAAGCTGAAAAGGGTAAATGGATAAACTGAAAAAAATAATTTGCAGTGCATAATTGTTGGCTTAATTAAAATAGAAGTGAGATCCAAACCAGTAAAACATAACAGCATCATAAATGTGAGCAGTTAAAGATAGGCTGTATGGGTTTTTTTAATTATCTAGGCAAAAATGTAAATTGAATTCTAAGGCTCACATATGTTTTAACAAGGCATAAAGACTGGTGCTTCATCTGAGTTTTTAAATTACCTTTAATCTAGAATCTGCTGTGGTTATGTGATGCTTCTTTCCATTGGCATCCTGACTGCCAGCTACCCTCCTCTCTTGGAGGCGTGCTGTGCCCATCTGTGTTCCGTGGCCTGAGCGCCTTTCTATCTCTGAGCAACCACTACAGTCCCATCCATTGACTGACTTCTTAAGATCTCAGCAAAGATTGCTCTTAGTAAAAATCTATATAAAGGTCAAGCTTTCAAAGTGATTAGAAACTTTGGTCTCTCAATTTTTAGCAGTTCAACATGAAATACCTTAAAGGGGTTGATTTTTAGGAGGCAGACATTCCTCATGTCCTAATAAAGAGAATGTCTTTAAAAGTTCTCAAGCAGATATTTAGAAGATGAGAAATCTTATAGTACCAGTTACTTCAAATATGTTCTTTTAAATCAATAGACATATTCCACTAAAGTGGTCAGTTCAGAACAGAACTTTAGAAGATGACCTGCATGATCAGCATCTTATACTACATAAAGTTTTTACCATTTTGTAATAATGCTTTGCACATAACATGAAAGATGCTTCAAGTATACACTTGTAGACAAATCCCCATAAACTATTTAGTATTCAGTACTACTTTCAGATGAAAAAAACCCAAAATGAGTGAAATAGTGAGATCTTGGGATTATAACTTGGTGAGAAGATGTTGTAGGAAGAAGGAGATTAGATTTTTTTTCCAAGACCTCAATTCAGACTTATTCCTCCCTGTATAACATTCTAGAACATTCTGCATCTCTCTGATCATCTTTTTTTTTCTGTGAAAGAATATGACAGTTAACGAAGATCTTGCTAGTTGTATTTTTTTATATTGATATGTCTGTAAATTATTTCCTCATGTTTTTAACTACATCATTTCACAACTGATCTTCCTGTTCGTTCAAACAGTGATCAAGAATGATAACAATCAAGTAGCTTCTCTGTGCGTTAAACAGAATAGCTTTTACTGACTTCTGCATGATGGTTTGTGTAAAGATGCTTTGTTGAAGATACATCTGAAAGCCTGAATATTGTTGTTTCAGCTCAGCCACCTGGTTTGGACAGAACTGTTACCTCCCAGCTGACTCAGCTTTTTCTGACTGTTACCCTGGAGTGCCCATTTTATGAGGTATGGTACATATGAAACCAGAGTGGATGTTAACAAGAGGTGATAAGGTCATTAGGGCCCTCTTGACATTTAGTTGAGGACTGTATTCCCCATAGTAACACTGAAATTTGACTAAACAGCTTTTTTTTTTCCCTTGATGAAAATACAAAGCTGCTTAATTTCTAGCTGCTTAATTGACTCGATATATTAGTACGCGTGACAGAACTGACTAAGAGCTGTAAGTTAAAGTGCTTTTTGTCTATTTCCAAATACTTTCCCAACAACTATTCCTTTTTTATGGTTAGCTTGCAAAGACTTGGAACATAGAAGCGATCAGGCACTTTGATGTTGGCCTGACTGCAGAGGAATGGAAGACAGTCAGGAGTGATATGTTCAGCATGGTAGCATGCAGGTTTGCTGAGGATGTGCTGGTGGTTATTTTGGGGATTTTTTTAAGTTTCCAGCAGATCATACCTCAGAATGTGTCTCAGTAGAAACAGCTTTGAAATACACAGAACACATTTTGCTACATTAATATGAGGTCATACCTCCTTTTTTTCTTTCGATTTGGTTTCCTGTCATTATGTAGGGTCCCAAACTCCTTCCAAAATACCAAGTAAAGGCCTTTCTCACACCTCACAGTTCTCTGGATGTTCACCTCCTCAAAAGGGTGAAGACTGGATTACTTTATTTACTGAAAAAAAGAATATATTTTGCATCAGAAGTATCAACACCATATTTCTATACAATTGGTAAGAAACGTTTCTTCAGATCAGTAGTAAAATGTGTGCTTATACTGTTAAAACTTTAAGCTCGGTTATTTTCCAGAAATAAAAATGATTGATTTTATTCCCTTTTTGGGCGCTCTAAACCGTGCAAATACAGAAACTAGAATACGACTCTCGGTAGAAGGTTTGAAATGAAGAAATGTCATGGGACCTTTAAGTAGATGTATTTTCAAAGTCAGAAAGAAGAACAGTGAGAAAAGGGAATGGCAACATTCCTTGGAATTTACACAGCCAGTGTGCATGGAAAATATTGTATTCTGTATTTTTATTATCAGCTCCTCTTTTATTTATCCTGTAAACAATTTGTATGATGTAAACCAAAATGAGACAATGCCACTCACCTGATCTCTCTGCTTTGTTGGTGAGTAGTTTGTGGCCTGAAAGAGAGGAATGAGCAAAACAGAGCGTTTCATGTGCCAGGAAAGGAAATGGAAAGAAAGTAATTATGAGGAAAGACGTGTGCCTAGGAGGGGTGGATGATATAAGGTATTAAAGGAAGGGTCTTTTGAACCCCATGGATATCAGAGGGATAAAACAAATAATATTAGAGAGAGGAATGATTCCAGAATTACTCTGCATTTCAGCTTCCACATGGGGTTGAACTTGGTGGGGTTGAACTTGGCAGAGTTGAGGTCCAAAGCTCTGTTTGAAAATTGACCTCATCTATAAAATTAGGGAATTAGTGAGGAAAAGGCAGGAGCAGAGAGAGGGTCTCTCCCCAAAGCCCTCAAAATTCCAGAGGCCCTTGCCAGCCTAGCAAAGTGCCATTTAACTATATTACTGTTTTTAGTGGACTTGGAATACTACTTTGCTGTCAGCATTGTGAAAGGCTGTAGTGTTATTAATTATCAATTGGTGGTGGAACATAGTCTATACACATCTTCTGCAAGCCTCTGTGATCCAGAAAAGAGTATTATGATGGTTTTTAGTTATTTTATAAAACAGTGAACTGTAGGAGGATGAGAATTACAGTCAACAGTTTATGTGAAATGAGTTTTAATGTCACTTCTCTTTAAATTTATACTAGATATTGAGATTAAATTAGATGAAGAAGGTTTTGTATTACCTGCTGCCCAGTGTGAAGAGGTACACAGACGGTAAGAGAATAAAATAAACCACTGGTAAAATGTTTGTTAGTGTGGACAAAGAACATCCAGGATGAAAATTTAAGCTAATTGGAGTTTTGCCATTGGCCTCAACAAAGATCAGGTGTCAAATTGAAACCACTGGCAAAAGGACAAAGTTGGCAAAATATCTGATCTGTTATTTTTCTCATTGTTTTGCCTCCTGGCTATACAGTGCCGGACAATTAGTCTCTTTACGCAGTGATGGTCAGAACCAAAGTGATTCTGATTTGGCTTATCGTAATGCATTTTGATCTTCTGTAACTCATTTTCAAACTAAAACCAAATTAATTCTAACTGAGCATGCCTGCACAGATTCAACACAGTGTAAGTCAGTTTGAGTTCACAAGTTTGCTTCTGTAAGGAAGTGTAATGAGGATACTTCCCGTGTAATGAGGATACTTGCTACTCGTGCTGGTTTTTAGTGAAAAACGCACAGGTGTCCAAAAAGTAAATAAGGGTTAAACGAGGGTTATTTTGAGAAACCTTGGACACAACGTTAAGCAACCTGCCTGCGTGAAATTTGCTACTGCATTTCTGTGGATAAAGCAAAAGCCTTTGAAAAGGTTATGTTTTCTCCAGCTTTACCTTCACAAGACTCACAGACTAATACAGGTTCTTTCCGATATCCCTTGCTTAAATAGTTGAGTGGGCTTTGGTGTGTTTTGTTTTTTTAAATTACAGCTTTTATGTGTAAATAAAGTCGCAGTACATTTAACACACTGAGCAGTCAAGCAACTCTAACAGTGGATATACAAATTTTGGTTTAAGTTGATGTGATTTTTACCACCAAGGAGCAAAACTATAGTTATAATCCATGATGCTGCCAATAGTATGTACAGATTTGAACTCTTAATAGGTTTAACAGGTACACTAATAAGTTGGATAAATTCAGCTGCTGAAATGTTTTCAAGCCGAGACAAATATTTTCTACATTTTTCCTTACCAGTATTAGGATTAAAAATACCAACCTTTTATTAACTTTTATGGTAATATTTGTTCAGAGCCAGTCAAAAAGCTTTTCAGATGAGTTTGACTAAGCTTCAGGCTTTCCCCCTCCCACCCTTAAACTGAGTAATTTAAATTGTCCTGAACTAGGATTCTCCCATCCTATGACATCTAATTCTAGGAGATATTAGGGAGAAAGAGGGGGGAGGAATCACCTCATGCTTCTTAGGAAGTGCAGTAGTTGTGGTGATTAAAATAACTGATTTTTCTTTTTTTTTTTTTTTTTTTTTTTTTTTTTTTTTTTTTTTTTTTTTTTTTTTTTTTGGTACTACACTTGTGCTTGGTTTTAGAATTGTCCTCTGTGTTGATGGTCAAAATCGATTTTGCGTTAATAGCCACAATCTCTTGGGAGAAGAAGCTATTAAACACAGACATCTTCAGTTACTTGGTTATGAAGTTGTGCAGGTAAAGTCCAAAGTCAGTGGTTTGCTTTTGCTCTAGCTAACAAAACAAATGAAAAAGAGTAATTTTATAATGCTTAACTCTGTAGTAGCAATTACTTCCCAAGGCAGATATAGTCTTGCCCTTTCTCTATTGTCTCTGCCTAGCTTTTGCCTTTTTGACGGTGCTACAGAAATTCTTTTTTCTTCCTTGGATCAATTAGTGTACTCTGCCTGTGTTTCCTGCCAAATAGTAGTTGCCTGAAAGGGTACTTTGCTGCAGTGATTAAGGTTCAAATCTTCACTTAAAGGAAAATATTGTCTAAGAGTTCAGTAGAATTGGGCTTTCTAATTAAATACTTTTTTCCAAAAGGTCTGAATTTGGAGTTTAAAAAGAGGAGTCAAAAAAACCCAACTGCTTTGTATTGTAAATAATATTTTAAGAACAGAGTATATACTTTATTTTGTCTGTTCTATTAATAGCGGTATTAATATCTTTAAACATACTTCAAATCAAAACTGTTACTTTAGATTTTTGAGATTTTCTTTTCCATTTAGAATCACTTATTACATAAGCCTAACTCCATTATATTTAACTGAGTTAAAACTATCACTCTTTGTTTTCCAATAATTTCTATTCACATGATTTAGAGATCAAATACATGCTGAGGATTAAAAGGATTTAATGTTTAATTTTAAAACAGACAAATCTTTGCTGTGCAATTTTACATCTGCTTAACGAACATCAATCTCACCCAGTTATTTAATAAAAGATATTTCCAGCAATCATTTTTCTTTTCTTTCCAGATTCCATTTTTTGAGATGGAGAATCTACAAAATAGCAGAAAAATGGCAGAATACCTACACAAAAAAATTTTTCCCCATACATACGGACTTAGCTGCTGACACTGGAGAATACTACTGAATCGCATGTTCACTTCCTGTACTATAAAGTGTAAATATTGTCCATGGAAAAACCGTTCTGTTCTCTAAATAACTTCACCTGTAATCTGAATGTGAGACCTTCCAATATTTGGAACAATTGACATGTAAAGAGTAATAAAGAGCAACGTATTTTCTTAAGTTTTGTGTCAATGTTTATTGTAAGTTTATTGTAAGTGTCAGACAGTCAGTGCTGTGTTTCCTTTGTATTTTCACTAGTTCTAACTCACAACCGCAAATGGACAGATGTGACTGTTCGAGGATACTGGCTGGTCTGACTGTACCGAGTGCCATGCTACCTACCAATCATGGCTTTTCTCAACAGCCTAAAAAGAAATTGTGCAATTTACTCCTAGCTGTTTGTGTGATTTTTCCAAGAGTTAGTAAAATTTGCAGTAGTTGCACAAGCAGTGTTTGCTTATGGCTCACACTAAATAGCAATGCCTTCAAGAAAATGAGAGCATTTTCCTTAAAAAGATTCACTTTGCTTTGTGAAAGAACAGCTGCCACAGGGCAGTGGTCTTGCACAGCTGTCTCTGTGAGGGCCGTCCGATGTTCTGGATGTATACTATTTGTGGTTTTGTCTTTGGCAGCCTCAGCTAAACTGCCTAAATGGGGTCATGTTTGCGCTCCAGAGTTCCTTTGCTCTACAGCCTGCCATTCAAGCCTAAACTGAAACTCATCATGCTCTGAAGCTCAGAAGAACTATGTGCTATGCAGTCCTTTTTTATGTGTGAGTATAAATTCTGGTGGAAAGGTGGAACTGAACAGGAACCAGTAACCACTTCAGTCGGAACAAGCATGCAGAACAAGCATGCCCTAACTTAGGTCAACGTGTGGCTTTACAGATGGACAAAGGGAACATAACCTCAGTTCAGATCGCGTAATGTGTACTTGATGAACTGCCTTGAAGTTCTCTATATTTTGCCAGTAGACAGAGAATGTGGCATATGTCAATTGACCCAGCAACCCCTGGAGATTTCTGGATGCAAAATCCAGATCCAAAATACGATTTACACTGTGTTATGCTGTGCATTCTGTTCATGGGGTTTTTTTGTTGCATGTGTAAAGCCGTTACATTAGTTTGTCAGGACTGATGGGGGAGGGAGGACCAAGAGGTAATGAAATCGGTAACCTAATGGATGTCACCCTAGAAAAAGAGAAATTGAAGGAGAACAACTGAAATGCCTTTGCAGACATTCATAAGGCATTTCTCCCTAATACAGAATAAATAATCAGTGCTCAACACTGAGCACTGAAGGGAGGAGTTAGCTACTCAGAACTGAATGAGAAACAAATAGGTGGAGGACAATCTGTGAAAAGCATTCAAAAGTGAGGAGGGATAAGAAAGGATTGAAAGGGGTGACACAAGCAAAGAAATGAGATAGGAAAATTTATATTGGTGTGTTGACTCAAGACTATTTCCACTGTGGAAGTGAGGTGGTGATGCCTATTTCTCACACAGGCCAGAAGGTGGTGGTGTTCTCAAAGAAATTGATTTCCAGTAGTTGTTCAAACACAGATGGTTTGTAAATATAGTAAGATGACTTAAAAAAAAGTAATTTGTACTGACTGTCCCAAACTAAAAATAACCTGCCTAGAATATGGCCATATTCCATCTCATTCTTCAATGGCATACATTTCATATTGATTTTTGAAAAAGCATTCTGGTATTGTTGGAAAACATTTCCTTCTCACTTTGTTCTTACTGCAATTCCTTTCATTTAATGCTGCTGGATTTGTTTAATGAAGTATTTATTGTTGAGAAAGAATGCAGTGGTTACTGCCCTCTTGTCCCTAGCTCACTGAATATAGAGGAACTTGCAGGTCATGAATAATGGAAGGTAACCAACACCACTCAGAGTGGGCTGCTCTGTGTGCTCTGCTTCTCACATCATGCCAATCAAGTGCTATTGATTGCCTAATTTACTACTTATCCAGGCCCCAGATTAAGAAGTTCTTTGTTTTTATTATTTTTTACAAGGAGAGTCACTGTGTTCACAAATGATACAAATGTCCTGACAGAACTCCAGTATTGGTCAAAGCTGTGGACTTCCAGTCCTTGTTGGTATGATCAGTCTGGCTGTTGTCCCTTTCTGAACAATACTGCCTGAGCTTTAAACAACAGCAGGATCAGTGGCTCTGGAGAACCAAACTGATGCAAACCCTACAGGAGATACTCCTTCTGAAATTACCATAAACTTTAGTACTGGATTCAGTGAGCAGCATACAAGGCACTAAATGTTTAAGCAGGTTTAGGTATTTACTGCTCAAATCCTTGTGCTTTTTCCATCCTTTCTACCAAACTATTCAGTGCTCATTCTGCTAGTATTACTTCTTTTCCCCCTTTTTTTCAGCATTGGATACAGAAACAAAGACGATTTTTCTTTTGACACTATTGAACAGATCAGTCCATCAGACACCATTCATGTAGCAGAAGTCAGCGAAATGGGTGTCCGAAGTCAGCTAAGCCCAGATTTTCTGAGTTTAAATGCTACTCAGAAGTTCCCTTTCATTTGACTTCCACTTGAAGCCTACTGAAATTGCTAAGCACTTCTGGAAGTTGGGTCATTTCTTTAATTCCCCATTTATGGGTAAACCCATCCATTTTGGAAAATCTGGGTTGAGTCCCCATTTCAGCTGTTGTGCAGATAAAATGACATCTTGCAATTCTGTAGCAACACTGTAAGGATTAAGTCAGTGACCACTGATACCTTGAGAAGCAAGCTTGCTTAAGTGTTAAGTCTGAGCAGTTATGTAGAAGCACTGCCTAAAATAATAGCAGAGAGACAGCTGTTGACCCAACAGGTCTCACTTTGAGTGCTGCTGCCTTAAATGTTCAGCTCTTGCTGTTGCTGCTCTTCATGAGATTTTTGTGAGGCTGTAAGGAGATGACATGCATTTGAATTAGCATGAGGAAAAGTACAGCAGCTATTTCATCCTATTTTCAATCCAAATAATTCTCATTAACTAAAATGTAGAGGAAATGCCAAAGGCACCATATTGCTTTTTGATGCAAGGTGGGGGTTTTTTAACACATAAATATAGCTGGCAATGGTAGATACAAGAGATCCAGCATGGATTCAGGCTTGGAGGAGGCTTTTCCAGTAAGCAGGTGATGCCATTTTTCCTGTAGAATTCTGCTTGCATGTGATTAATCCTTCCATGTTCTCTGATTGTCTGCTCTATGGGCTTATTTATACGTCTCCCGTACTCTGAAGATGACAAAACAGCGACAGGTCTTGCCATTTCCTGTGAAAATATAAAACTCTCCTTATAAGAAAATCACAGACTGAATACTTGGCAGTTATGTATTGCTAAATGTGCTGTGGCCAGGGGCAAAATAACAGACAGAACTGTACAGCATCTTCTATACGGATGTATATTATTTAGCAGTGATCTACACTCTTACTTTCCATCCCTGACCTAGTTTTTTTATGCATATTAATAAACCAAATGTATCACTAGATGACAAGATATGGAGCTGTTCTGTGAGCTGCTGTGGACTGATAATTTTTTACACACACATACATGGAGGTGATTACTATGTGACTACTGGCAAACTAACTGTTATGTTACTGGAAAGTGGCACATATTATATTTCCATCTTATTTTCCCTGTGCACTGACCTGCATGATTCATTTGAAAAATAGGAGAGATTTAATTTGTGTCCTCTGTTAGGAACACCTACGCTACTTGCACAATTCAGGAAAGCACTGCATGAAAAAAATTGAAGCCTAAAGAAAAACCCTGAGTAACCATGCAAGGTTTCCCTGAAACACATAAAGCATATACTTCCGTACTGTTGCACAATGAAAGGGTTTAGTAAAAAAGCTTGTAGCTGTAAGATTACAGAAATTACTACTCCGCAATGATGGGAAGTGGACTTGATGAAAAATAACTTGAACAAGAAAAGATTCTTTTAAGCTTGTTCTTAGTAAACTGCACTTTATGTGGCTGTGCAATCACTATCTGCAATCTGCAGTTCCTTCCTGTGCTGCAGCAACGAGGAGCTCTGGAGTCAGAAGGGAAAGATAGGATTTGTTTTTCTTTTCCTAGCCAAAGGTCTCAGATATGTCTGAGCACTTCTATGTTTGCACATTAACACAGTAGCCTTGGTCCCCAATGTGTTTACCTAGTTTTGTAATATAAATAATACCTAAAAGGAGCATCAAAAGGTGATGCCAAACCACAGTTCAAGTGCAACAAATTAGTTTCTTTGTTATATCAGATGCAAGTCTGAGTCATATCAGCACTTCTGAAAGAACCTGTGAGCTCCTGTGTTTCCTTCCCTTGAGGGTGCAGGTAGGAGCACAGATCAGAGGGGTCTCATAGCAGGGCAGTCAGCTGGGAGATGTTTCCAGACTCATGGACTAGAGTCTGAACTAGACCTGAGATTCTTGGGAAGATGTTGTAAACCTGTTTTTCAAGGAAAAAAAAAAACCAAACCAAACAACAACCAAAAACCAACAGAAAAGCCTATTCCAAAATGACCATTCATTCCCCAACTGTCTCCCATCCCTTCCTGCCTACCTTGCTCCACCCTGTTAAAAGCCGTTCAGTAGACTAACTTTTAACCCTACCACCAGAACAAAATCCATGTCAAGACCAGTGGCAGGAAAAAAAAAATCAAACCATTGTGGATAAATGTTAAAAAAGGAGCAATGACAATCTTTGTACCATCAAGAAAGACTTTGTTAGCGATACAGGGTTTACAGTGCTGATTACATTAGCAGTATGCAATTCTGGTAGTCTATTCCTTTTAAATAAATATGATTCAGTTTTCAACATCCTTGGTAGCACAGCACTGACTGTGCACAGTGGCATTTCATCTTCACAGGTTCAGCATTCGGCAGATTTCGGATTTTCCAACAGTTGGCTGGGAAGCGTCCCCCTGCACGCCTTCGCAACGTGTAATTCTAGCACCGTTAACACTTGAAATCAGCAATGGAAGCCTTGTGCTAACATTCCACTGCAGTCACTGTGCTGTGTGTAGTTAAACCGAGTATCTGTGACTGTACTTTTGGATTGCCTGAGTGCACCCAGGAAAGGGCGGGCTTACTGGCAGTGGTTTGGTTTTTTCCACTTCAAGGACAGCAGTGTACTGTGGTGGATTCAGCCTGTCTGTGTTCAGTTGGAAAGATGGATTGTGGCCTTTTCATTTATTATGTTTTATAATATAGTTGCTATTATTATATAAAGTCTGTGAGGGCCACTGAGGTCATTAAAGAGCAGGAGTTGAGTATGTGACCTGCATTTAGTTGTGGGTAATCAAATCCAGTGTTAGGTGTCACCACGTGCAGGAGGATCATGTTGTAACATTGAAGAGCTGTAGGTTTGATGTGTCTCCATGCTAATTAAAGGGCTGGATTAAAGGACACCTGTTCAGGCAGAGTCCCTCACATGCACTGCCCAGCAGAGCTGGTATGTATTCTAGCCCATATGTGTTTGCTTTAGGAAGCAAACTGGTAGGAAAGTGAGTTTTGTTCATACATGACCTCAGTAAGAAACCTTAACTCGCATTGACAAACTGTTTCTACAGAAATTTCCCAGCTGGAGGCTGGGTTTGGTATTGGGGAGGGGGGTTGGATTTGTTTTCTTTAAATAAAAAGGCTGGTTTATAGTTGAAGTAGTCATTTACATGGCCTCATGCAGACTTGCAGTTGAGTTACCCGGCGTGAGCAGGTGATGGCAATGGGCACTCCTGAGATTCCTTTAGGAGCACCTAATACTCCCTGCACAGCCTGGTAGAGTTGAGGGTCATTACGGCTATGCACTTACACTGAAATGCCTGGCATGCGTAACTGCTGGTGAGACCAATCACAAGCAGTGGCCTCTCTCACGAAGTATCGACAGTGTTATTACACAGCAACTGAAGTAACTTTAACTTTTGTCTCTCTCTTTCTTCTTCCACCCCTCACATATAACCACCAATACAGGCAGACATTCCTGGCCTATCCATCTCTTTATCTCCCATGAACCCACTGAGATTTTGAGGACGTTTACACATACAAGTTGAACTTTTTGACAGCCTTTGCCTGTGTGTGTATTGTATAAATATAAATGCACTTGTGTTTATGTATGTATGTTTATTACTCAGATGCTGCATGGAAAAATACATGTGTGTATATATATTGTAGAATTTGTTTTCAAGGCAGCTGTTTGAAAACATGGATGCATACTTCCTTAGCTATCAGGCTGCACAGCAAACCTGGATTCTGCTGGCCTTGAATGCTTTGCCCAGCCTTTTCTAGGCATGTCCGTAGTCTTCTGATTGACCCCTCCTCTGCGCTAGCTCCCTATGAATTTCCTTCCTGCAGGGCAATTTGGTATGTTTGCTTAACAACTCACCAGCTTGAGAGACTTGGGCTCTCTCAGGAAATGCTGGCATAGGGAGGTGGATGCCAGAGGACTGTGGTTGAGGCCCCCAAATCCAGTCATCTCAGGGACAAGAGTTTTCAAGCATCACAGAAACAGCTGCAGGGCCTTCTGAACTGCAACTCTTGAAGGGTGCAGATGGTTCAGAAGTCACTCTGTGACCCTGAAGCTCTTCTGTGGGTGTCCCTTCCCCCATGCTTTAACTTGCATATGGCTTGTCACCTGGAAATCTACAGGAAGCCAAAGAGCAGGAGCTAATTCAGATGTCTTCACTGGCTAACGTTTTCTCCTAAACCACCAGGTTGAGGACAATGATGTCATCCTTCCAATTCCTTTGCTACCACATAAGCTGAATTATAAAGGGTAAAACAATGCCTATAGTCTCCAGCCATGTCAAAAAGTACAAAATACATTTAACAAAAATAATTATGAGTTTATCACAGGGTTACCTCCTTATTAATGTTAAGACCACGACTCTTTGCATGCTCTCTGTCACATCGGTGAAGCTTTTTGTTGTAACCCTCTGGTATTTTAAAAATGGCATCGTAAGTGGAAACATCTCCTGTCTTGAGAAAAGGGGGAGAAATGGCTAATTCACAGTATTGCTTAAGTTTACAGGCTACAGGATATATGTAGTCAAAACAATACTTAAACAGTGCACATATAGCATTTGATGACAACTGTAATGTTTCTGAGCTACCGTTAGCAAGTTTGGGTCACTCCTTTGAAACAGCCTGCAATAAAAATAACTAATGTATTATATGTATTTTTATGTATGTATTTTAAAATATGATATGTATTTTTAAAGTCTGAAATTTCACTTGTGGCACTTCACCTCTTTTTTTTCCCCTGCAATCTGTTGCAACTTTTGGAAATTTAACTACTTCATTTTTTTTTATTTTCTGAACTTTATATTTTCCTTCTTAAGTTCATATATTTGTCCCATGATCTGGCATTGTAATGTAAAAGGAAAACAGGCAGTTTCAAAATCTGGAATGAAAAAGACAAAGTTACTCTGCAGTGGAATCACCATTCAATTTCTGATTAAAGCAGAACTGAGAAGAGTTACACACTACAGTGGTAAATCTGTGATCCAGTAGTACGCACCTATCTGTCACATAGGAAAATACTGCACACCCCAAAGCCAGAATATTATTGCATTTATGATACCTGTTGACACAGTTGCGTCCAAATAAGTATCATTAAAGATCGATCTGGTAACAAATGCATTTGTGAAATCCAGTCAAGAAGTCTGCATCAGTGGAATCAAAAGAATTTCAAAACAACAACAACAACGACAAAAATTCTAGGGAAGAAATCCAAAATCCCCCGTTGAAATATGCTCTCAGTTGTTAAAGAACTTAATTAAAAGGTCCATATTCTGGTAAATGTGTCCAGCAATCACTGATTTTTTTCATGGCTGACTACAAATTTGAAAAATTGTGCATTTTGTTGGGAGCTTTTTTACCTTTAATTTTACAGTGTGCCCAATTTAGCCTTTGAAAAACTCTTGTATTTCGAGTCTAACAATTTACAATGCTATCCTCCAAAAACAGTCAAGTCAGGGCAGGTCAAGAAGGCTATAATGGTTCCATTAAAAGGAAACTACAGTTAAGAGTGCTAGTGAGGCTCCACTGTAATCACAGGCGTCATTTGGAATATCTCCATTACTTCATTCTGACAAGAGGAGAGGTGGTTTGATATTTAACCTATCCATCCCTTAATTTCTCAGAAACCATCAAGACTTAGAGAATTCCAGGCACGTTCAAGGGCATCCTGTATCTTATTTGTCACCTCCATTATCATTTCCGTGCTTCCTTCCTTGCCCTTTCCTCCCCACGCTACAAATTTAATTTAGAATTTTAGTAGGCATCTAATTTGTGCTCCCCACCAGGAATGTTCTTTGCTCCTTTGTTTTTATTCATGTGACAGTTCATTCTTCCTGGAACTCGCAGATAGGTAGCCAGCCTGTTACATTATAAACTAACCCTTTCTCAGATGATCTGATTAAGATCTTCTGCCACATGTGTAGATGCAGCACTTCTGTGCTCAGCATACTGGTAACGTCTTGCTGTTGTTTCTCTTTGTTGTTAAATGCTGACAGAGTTGGCCCAGGTAGTGGTGGTGGAGAGCTGTTTCTTAAACCCATCAGAGCAAGTGAATCACGCAGAGCAGATAATAATTTGCACACAGGGTGGGCATCCTCTGTATACTGCTACAGAAGCTAAGCACTTTGCAAACATTCATTAATATTCCAGACACGCATAAAATAGGTAGTAGCTAACTTCATGTCACAGAAGAGGAGAACCACGCAAACTGGCTACAGTAAACTACGTAAAGCAATCAAGGGGGGAACTGTCAGCCAAGGGATTAAAAGGAAGGAATTTCTGGCTTCTGGCCTCGTGCTGAGCACATCCTCCTCCTCTATTTGTCTCCGTTTCAGTCTCTGACACACAAGCGGTTTTAGGTGCTTAAACTGCAAAAATGAATTAAATTCCTTTTCTTGTATAAATAAAAAAATTCAAATAATCTAATTCCTTAACTGTGCAGAAGAATGGGTTGAATCTGCTTCCTCTCCTGTTGCCGAGGCCTGTGCTGAGAAGAAACCTATTAAACAGCTCTTACCACATTCTGTTTCCATGCTGCTGGAGCAGCATTTACCCCAAACCAGGTCATAGGGAGTATGAAAGCAAGACTTTATATTGTAAACAAAATCTCTACCATATGGTTGCCAATTCCACACAACTGGAGAGACTGCAAGCTCCCCAGCCCCAAGTGCACCACGCCAGCCCTCTGACCTGCCCTAGCCTTACTCTTGTGCTCTCCCTACCGTGTTTTGTTACGCATGGCACTGACTGTGCCTGCTCACCTTTGGCTCAGAGCACCTCCCCAAGGTGATACTGAAATCAACACAAAGGAGTCTGAAATTACCAATCTACCTGTCTTTTAGCAGGGACATCCAGTCCATGCTGGAAACCTGCCATTCCTTGAACTCTCAGCGCTGCGCTGTGGTCTGCACCCTGCCTACACCCCAGGGCGACAGGACCTGCAAAGTCTCCCAAGTCACCAGTCACCACTGGCCATTGCTCTGCACGTTCAGCAGCCTGTCCTGTGGGTGGGGAAGGATTCATGGGCTGTATCTATTGTTATAAATAAACATACATAGCCATAATATTGCTACATAACATTGATACAATAGACATTTCAGAACTTTTTTATGTTAATTTTTTGGAGGAAAAAGCTGTTCAATGTCTCATATGACTTCTCTCAGAAAGACAAAGGTTTGGCACCCAGAAGTACAGCCCAGATGAGGCTGCAGGTGTAAGACAGTTTTCATTTCTGATTTTAAATATGAGGACAGAGAGAACATAGAAAAAGGGTGATATAATGCAGGAAACAGTGAGGCTCCCTGCTTGTGTACGTGAGTTACATGTTAAGTGTCAGTGCATTCAGAAGCATTCGGTTATGAAGGCATATAGTGATGATACTGTTTTGAGTAGCTCTATTGATTTTCTTTATTAGGGCTGAGCATAAAGGAAATTTGTGCGATGCACATCGAAAACCTTTTCCCTCAACTGAAAATAGAGCAGTTTCTCAGAGAAGGGTTCCCAAAAGTGTGTGTGTTACCAGAAAAAACACAGGTGCCGCACCCAAATCTAATGGCAGATGATGCCTTTCCCAGTGCTCCCCCTACAGATGGCTCATATTTCAGGGATACTATGTAGCCTGGTCCCCAATCCTTGGCAAACCTTCTCGCTCCCTTCTCTTGCCATCCAGTGAAGAACATCACCCTCATTTTCCATCCACAAGTAGCAAACACTTGTTACACTTTGCAAACGCCTCTGAAGATGAAACGTGCTATTTAGGCATTAGATAACCTAGCTCATGGCTAACACCTGGCATTTCCGCCAGCCTTTTAAATATTAATGGGGATTTTTTTAGGTATCCGCCTGGCCAGGTCCCCCATGACGAGGGACGAGCCTTGCACAGGAACCAGGCACAGCGTCATCACACTACGCAGAAACCCACAGGAAGGCTTGTCCCTCCGTCCCCGCCAGGCCCTGAGTGGTTCCCCG
>NW_010431448.1:0-669 GCF_000710305.1 Buceros rhinoceros silvestris
CAGTGCTGTCACCGCTGCCCCGGGGTCTGCCAGCGGTCCCACCGGGAGCAGAGCTGCTCCAGTGCCAGGTCCCACCACCCCCGAGCCCCCTGGGGACACTGGGGACGGGGACAGGCTGGGGCCAGCCCAGCAGGCTGGGGGGGGGTGGGGGGGGGCCCCGACCACGTCCCTGTCCCCAGTAGAGCCCAGTGTGCCATCTCCAGCGCAGCTGCATGTCCTTGTCCCCAGTGCAGCCACATGTCCCTGTCCCCAGTACAGCCCAGCACCCCGTTCCCAGTGCACCCACATCCCCATCCCCAACGCAGCTGCGTGTCCCATCCCCAGCAGCCCCCAGTGTCCCATCCTCAGTGCTCCTACACGTCCCCGTCCCCCAATCCAGCCACTCATCCCCATCCCCAACGCAGCTGCTTGTCCCCATCCCCGGTACGGCCCCACATCCCATTCCCAGTTCATCCCAGCGCCCCATTCCCAGCGCAGCCACGTGTCCCCGTCGCCAGCGCCCGATGCCGGGCGGGTTTCTCCGGGCGGTGACTGACAGCCCGGCCGGTTGGGTGCAGATAAACCGAGAGATTAGGCGGGGGCTAATTAAATGATGTGTTTGCAACTCGGGCCCGAGCTCCGTCGTTCCCGTCGCAGAGGTCGAGTCCCGACAGTAATTCCAGCTCCCCG
>NW_010431448.1:916-1343 GCF_000710305.1 Buceros rhinoceros silvestris
TGATCATTATCTTGTACCCCCCACCCCTCTCTGTTTTGCTTTAGTGGCTGCGATGAAGGTTGTGCCCTCCAGTGTGGGCACGGGGATTGGGGATGCCATGCTGGGGTGATGGAGGTCCCGTCATGTCCCAGTTTGGGCTGAGGGACCCCACACTGGGTGCCACATCCTCAAGGGGGGTGTGCTGTGACACCCCTATGGAGCTGTGAGCACCCTGGCATCATCCCCTCCATGTTTTGCTTTAGTGGCTGCGATGAAGGTTGTGCCCTCCAGTGTGGGCACGGGGATTGGGGATGCCATGCTGGGGTGATGGAGGTCCCGTCATGTCCCAGTTTGGGCTGAGGGACCCCACACTGGGTGCCACATCCTCAAGGGGGGTGTGCTGTGACACCCCTATGGAGCTGTGAGCACCCTGGCATCATCCCCTCCA
>NW_010431449.1:0-235 GCF_000710305.1 Buceros rhinoceros silvestris
GGCTGGCAGGCATGAAGGAAAAGGGACTGTGGGGTCCCCTCTGCCACACCAGCCAGTCCTGCTGACAGCCTCACCGCAGTGGGGAGCGCAGTGCTGGGTGGGGGGAACCCTGAGCCGTGACGGGATTAGGACGGATTGAGCTATTCCTGGCAGTGGGGGAGCTCAGGGACAGCGGAGACCTGCTGTCATCTCCTGGCGGCAGCCAGCAGCAGGGTTAGCCTGGGCGTGAGGAGGG
>NW_010431450.1:0-673 GCF_000710305.1 Buceros rhinoceros silvestris
TGCACCTTGGGGTAGTTTTGTGCCAGCTCTGCTCCCCTTCTGCCCAGACCCTCCTTTGTCCCAGCAGCCCGGGGTCTGAGTGCCCTTACCAAAGCCCTGCCAAGGCTGGGGGGGACTGCGGGCAGCCCGAGGCTGGCTGGGGGGCCGGGGCGGAGCCCGCGGATCTGCCAGACACCCAGCCATCTCCTCCTCCTCCTCCTCAGCTGCACCGGCACCTCGCAGCACTTGATTAGGAGCAAACAGCCCTCCCTGCCACAGCCCCAGCCCCTCCAGCCAGGCACAGCTCCCAGAATAACCCACTTTACTTCGGGGGTCACTGGGTTTTCCCCCTCCCATGAAGAGCAGCCAGCCGACAGCTCACCCGCAAACATACCCGGTGAGAGAAAAACCAGGATTTTCTTCCTTGAGCCCCTCTGGCTCTGCCAAACTGCCCACAAGGGCCGAGCTGGCGCATCTCTCCTCTGCCAACACGTTAAACGCACCCATCACGCTCTGCAGAAAATTTCTGCCTGTGTTTGAAGGTGGCTGCAGAAAACACAGGGGCTGGAGCGGCGGGGAACCCGGATACCCCAGGAAAAGCCGTGCTGCCGGAGGCTGCTTTTGGATGCAGCTTCCAACAACCCCTCGGAGCAGGGGAGAGCCAGGTGATGGCGCGGTGTCTTGGCGCAGCCAG
>NW_010431450.1:832-1143 GCF_000710305.1 Buceros rhinoceros silvestris
CTGTGGCGGAGGCCGCCCTGCTGCCGCCTGGTCCCAGGGCCGGCAGTGCCAGCCCTCCCCGCTCTGCCAGGGACTCATGCCAGGCACAGCCAGGACCCTTCAGCAGCTGCAAACAGCTGCTCCCCCTTCCTCACGCCTCCCGGATCTGCCGAGCTGTTGACAGCAGTGCAGAGGGGCTGCAACAACCTGCAGACACGCTCACACCGCTGCTCCCAGCGCTCAAAGCCTTTTTGCCGTTTCTCCATCAGGCAGGAGCATCCTCAAGCCAGCAGCAGGAGGGAGGCAGCCTCCTGCCAGCGGCATTTACCAGC
>NW_010431450.1:1406-1680 GCF_000710305.1 Buceros rhinoceros silvestris
GCCCAGCGCGGGGCAGAGCCGAGCGCCGGCTCAGCAAGCAGCGACCCAGCTGAAGGCACGGCAAGGTGAAAACAGCTGCTGCAAGGTCGGGTGGAGAGGCTGGTTTTCCATCCTCCCCCCTCCCCCCCGGCTCACAGCACACCCCGGGATGAGTTAGCAGGGACAGGAACAGCCCTGGCTCCTGGGGACCCCCGAGAGCCCCGCGGGGGGTTGATGGCAGCAGCATCCTCGGGAAGGAACATGCGAGGGTCTCCAGCGCGGCGCCTGCCAGCTG
>NW_010431451.1:0-335 GCF_000710305.1 Buceros rhinoceros silvestris
GCACGTGGGCTTGGATGCAGGGTTTCTTCTGTTTCATCATGGTTTTCCAGGAAATCCATGTTTGACCCGCACCCGTGACCCTCTTGCAGAGCTGTACCCCCAGCAGAGGAGGCGCACGGTCCCCGGGTGCTCCAGGCTCTGCTTTTAGACAAAAACATGCTTGCACGTGGGCTTGGATGCAGGGTTTCTTCTGTTTCATCATGGTTTTCCAGGAAATCCATGTTTGACCCGCACCCGTGACCCTCTTGCAGAGCTGTACCCCCAGCAGAGGAGGCGCACGGTCCCCGGGTGCTCCAGGCTCTGCTTTTAGACAAAAACATGCTTGGATTTATTTA
>NW_010431451.1:441-707 GCF_000710305.1 Buceros rhinoceros silvestris
CTGCGTGGGCTGAGCTGGGTGCAGCATCCCCGAGGCTGCTGGGGCACGAGGACCTGAAACCCTCCTGCCCTGCTGCCCACGAGGGCTGGGGGCTTTGCCGGGTGCTGCTGGCGCTCCCTCGGAGGGAGGTGGAGTTGGGGTTCCTTTCCAGGGATAACTGTGGGGGTTTTGGAAGGGAACCACTTGGCTTCTGGGGGGTTGCAGAGGTGCAGCCTCCTGTCTGCTGGCGGTGCTGGGCAGGGCTGGCAGCTCCTGCGGGCCTGGCT
>NW_010431451.1:935-1281 GCF_000710305.1 Buceros rhinoceros silvestris
ATGCTCCAGCTGGCTCGTCCATGGAGCATGTCCCACTGGGTCTCACCAGCATCCCGGGACAGGTCATAGGACACCTCTGCATCAACTTCATAGAGAGGGAAACTCTTCTGTGTGCCGTCAATGCCCCCTACGCTGGGGCTGCAGCCCCCCGTGGGTGGAGGTTGGCACAGCCACAGCAAACTGCTGCACCGTCCGGAGGAGCCATGGAGCAGCTTGTCTCTTTGAGAGGTGTGGGAAGGTGGGGTGGTCACGGGCCACCATGTGCATCCACCATCCTGGGCTGGAGAGCAGCGAGGGCTGGGATGTCCACCCAGCAGACCCCGGTGGTTGGAAGCTGCTTTGGGAA
>NW_010431452.1:0-6166 GCF_000710305.1 Buceros rhinoceros silvestris
CCCGGCCTTCCCCCCACCCCCAGCCCTGCCCCTCGCGGCGCCCGGCGCGTCTCGTTATGCCTCGTTCTCTGCCTCCCAGGCCAGGCGGCGCCGGGGATGGTCCCTGCGCCCGGGAGAGGGGAGCATCCCTCCAGGCTTGAGCCAGTGCGCCCGGCGGTCCCTGTGCCGGGGGAAGGAGGGAGGCCTGGCTCCCAAACTGCCTCCCCTGTGGAAACAGTTCGAGAGTCTGGGGCAAAACGGCTCATCAAAGCCATGCTGTTTGCCCACGTGGCAATAAATGCATTTTGAGAGAAAAAAACGGCCTTAGGCAGAGCTTCCAAGAAGAGTCAGCCCTCCATTTTGATAGGTGGCATCCCTGCAACCTCTTGTTGCTGTCAGCAACTGCATTGTATGTCAAGTTCTTCTCAAGACTTAATACCTGTCGAAGAAGAGAGTATCCAGAGATACACGCTGAACTTGGCTGCATAGGAGAAGCTACAAAGTGCGTGTGACCTTCATCACATCGTCTGTGTCCGTGTTTAACAAATGTCTCGATGTTTTGCATGGTGTTTGCCCAGTGCTTTACAGAACACTTCATGATACATTACTTCTTCTGGAAGCTAAAGACTAAGAAAAGTGAAAGAAATTTGTTTACAAGTCGCTTATAAATTGTGTGATGTTATCTGCATTAACATATGCCAGCATTTTAGTTCTAAAACCCATGTAAAATAATTATGATATATTCGAGCATCTTTTTTAAAAAGCATTAATATTAACAAACATAGGAATTTCCACTTTAAAGAAAGCAAAAGGGAATCACATTCGTGAAAAGCCAAACCTAGAGATACCATGAATGAAAGTAGATGTAGGAATGTTAAGCAAAACCTCTTTCATTTTGGAAGGTAAGGATTGTGTACAGGCTTACAGCAGAGCTAGTAATGTTTTACTTGACCTATTTTTTTTTAAGCCAGGGAAAGATTTAGGTTAACTTCATCATGTGTTTTTAACCACTTTCTTCCAGAAATGCAGCAGCATTTTCTAAAGCTACTGCATGTCACAATGTCTATACAAGAGTCTCTTTTTTGGGGAACCTAAGTCTCATACCCTGATCATACTTCCATTAAAACAATAAATTTTGATCTTTATTTCCGTAGTAGGCTCATTAGCAAATTCTGATTGTAAAGAAATTAATTTTTATTTTATTTCATAAAGAATCTTTATCTCAAAATTTTTTCAATGCTAGGCAGCTGAATTATCTAGGGAAAGGGAAATTTTCTCATTATTGTAGCAATTTAGCTACTATTTCAATCAAGAGTGTCTGTAGTAGAGACCTCTTTCATTCTTAACCTTAGGGAACATATTGCATAGACAAGAGACCTACAAAATGAGGAATCTTGGACAAGCAACAGAAAAAAATGTGCATGTGCAGTATTTGTTAAAATCATTGTAGTTTCCTAACGTGTAGTTGCCTGAGGATGCAAGTTATGGTATTATATGATCAACTGAGTCTTAAATAATACTGTATTAAATAATACAATATGTGGATTTAGCAGGTTATTTCCAACACTTCTTATCACACTGAATTGTGCCGCTTGCTCATTAGAATTCAACTATGATAATTCAAACAATATATGAAATAAATACTCTGTACAACTAAAGGAAAAATTCCAGCACAGTGAAATCATTCTCTCAAGAAGTGTGAAAGTTCTGATGTGTTTTTGTTGGTTCTTCTTGTGCAGTCTTCAACCAAACCTAAACACACACTCACTCCCCAAGCATAAAAGATGAGCATCTGCCAATGTACCCACCTCTCTACCATCTATGGGTGGTGTCTATTCCTTCGTTTATGTTATAGACAAAGTGCAAGAGGGGACTTTTTTTCAATTTATTTCTTCAAGGGGATTTCATCACTATAAGCTGTGAAACAATATCGTTACTGTGAGTAACGTCTGAATGCAAAGGATGAGAGCGGGAACGATACTTCAGTCCTTAATCAATCTGTTATTGATGACATGGGGAACATCTTTATCAAAGAAAAGATTTGGAAAGGAATACACATGTTCTGAATGGTTTTGGCTACATGCATATAACCTTCTCAAAAGTTGCTTTTGCATCCTCCATGACCCACAAGTAGTAACAGAATTTTCATAATGTCATACCTGCTCTACTGCTGCTTTTGTGTCAGGCTATTTTTTGTCGGGAATGCTATCATGCTATCAGGAACGTGACTCATCAGAACAATGTTCTCAGAAGCGTCTTTTTCAAGTCTGTTTGTGCAAGTGGGATGAAATTGCAGGAGATTCACAAGTACAGGATGTGTTCTTCTGTCTAAAAAACACCAGTGTTTTATTTGGGTAAAATAGTAACAATTAATGTAAAACAGTCATACCAACTTAGTATACACTTCTTTGATTCTTCTATGAAAGGTCTTACAGGGACTGAAAGTACTGGTTTTTTCCTGCCACCACATATAAGACTCAAAGTGTTAGTTCCTGTCTATGGTCAAAAATACACACCCCCACTCCGAAAATGCATATGGAAAAGTAAGCCTCACCCTAGCTCGTGCTTCAGAACAGATACAGTGCGCTTAGAGGCATGGCCTAAACTCACCAGATGCTGCAAACATATGATTCCTCCATGAGAGTTTATATGGTACAGCTGTCTTTAAATGTTTTTGTAATTGAAAAGTCTCTAGCATCTGGTCCTTTGCTTATTACTCTTAGATCAAACCGTCATGTTCTGAAGTCTGCCTTTAAATAATGCAGAAAAGAAAAGAACTGGAGGTGCTAAGGGTACATTTTCTCAGATGACCTGCGTTGAAGTACTTGTAAAAATATAAGTAAACTGTGTAATTAAAAAAACCCCAAACAAGCAGAAAATGGTAGGTAATGATACAAGTTGCATATGCATACAAACACCTTTATGATTTTAAATGTGAGTAGATAAAATAACAGATGGTGTGTATATCTTTTTGGTATCTTTCATTTGTATAAGGAGCATATTACTCTTCCCTTCACATGTTATCGTGTAATTCAATTCCACCTCCAACAGTTGCAGACTTGCTGTCATGAACAAAACAAGATGTGTGCTATGGCACACCCTACAGAAGCCCTTGCCCTGGACCAGTTTCTTCTCTGACAACACTTGTAGGGTTCCCATTGATTTCAGTTAGACCTAGATAGTCCCCCTGAAGAAAAGCAGACTTTTCCACCTTACTACAGTTTATGGATGAGCATTTACATAATTACCATTTATTTAGGCAAACCTCCTTTGAAGTCAATTATTGAATAAATAAGAATCATAATGATTCTCTTTTCTTTTTTTTTTTTCATTTATTTTGTGCGCCTACCTAAGTTCTGGAATACTAGGTGATTTAAATCCTCTCTGAAAGCACCTTCAAAATAGAGGGTAATCTGACATATTACATGAATTGAACTAGGCTGAGTCAAGGGTGGAATTTCATTATTTGTCTATGTAAGGCTGACAAACTATTTTAGAGGAAGATTTAGTCTGGAAATTAATTTCTGTAAAGCTAGCTAGCTTCTCGACCACGTCCTAAGCCTTTGATATCATGACTGGATGCCATAAAGCAAGGCCTTAATTATTTTGATTGAAAGAGGTAGTCTTAGAGCTGTTATTTTTTTGAGAGGCTGAGGTAGTCTAAAGGAAAATCAAAATAAGAGCAACTGTAGTTCTCCCAAGCTCTTCGAAGCACTTTATGCGATTTAAAAATATTCTAGCATTAGTTTTAATATGTTTGGGAATTATGTAAGAGCATTTCCATTATCTTTTTGAAAATAATATGTGTTTTGTTACCACATGGCACAGACCTATGTCTTTTACTTCAGCAAGATAAAGACAAAGCTTGTTACTGGAACTGTAGCTTTCCTCATCATTTTTAAATGCAATTGATTTTGTAATCATCAAAGTGATCAAAGAAAAAGTTGGGGGTACATCAACAATTTATTTAACCATTTTTGAAACAATCACACAGAGTAATTTTGTGCTTTAGGAATGTCAGAATCACAATTATATTTTGATTTTGGTAAAATTCCTACTAGGTCAAAACCATACCTTTCTGTCTTGAGATTTCCCGTTGGCAATTGTAAAGAGGTTGTATGATGTGTATTATTTTGTATTTTTATAAATAGAAAAAGTGGTTCCTGACATTACCAAAGTATGGTAACAGCCCTTTACTAAGTGCTTGCAATTCTGATCCTAATATAATCGCTATAAATGTGTTTTTCTCTTCTGAGTCTGATCCAAAGGTAGTTTACATTTTCCTACCGTAACTGGCCTTCCATTTTCTGCCCAACTATCATGAAATCTAGATAACCCTTTGTCTGGTTCTCATGATGACACAAACCATGTTGTTGAAACAGTATGTTCTAAAATAAAAAGAACAGTACGTACAAATTATACATACAGTGATCTGTCAGCCAGTACCACACTGCAAATGAATAAAATTCTGGAAAAGGACCATTGGGAAGCAGCTAAAAAAATGAAGCTAAAGTGTCCTGTGTTTGGCCTTCAAAATAACACAGGTACTGAGCAAATGTTTTACAATGTATGAACACTTCAGTTACATATTAAAATTCTAATAATATTCTTTAGGACAAATGATCTTAAGTGCTCTGACTCAAGCAAATGAAACTGCTGGGTTAAGCTAAACTATCATCTTATGTATTTTTATTAAATATATTTGCCTCCCCACGTATTAGCTTATGATCAAGAGAACTGTTCATGGAAAACCAGTAATACAAAAATACAAGTAATTTTAGTACACTTCAGCTGTGATTCTACCCATCCATTAACCTGGAATGTTTACTTGAGTAACTTTAAGTCAAAGTTGTAATTTCTGTATTTTTTTTCTTTTATAAGAAAAATAGTAAACAATAGCTTATTTTATTTAACAACAAATAAAAGGAAAACAAGTTCTCATTTATTTTACCCAATTTCAGTTACACCAGAGTGTAAAGTAAATATCACGTTCCTAATATGGATCAGAGCACCTTACTTTAGCTAGCCCAGTCTTTATAGCTCATACTGCTGAATAATGGATGTTTCATTGGTGAAATAATAGAATACCAATGTTTTAAATGCCAAAGTAGCATCTTCGCTTTTCTGCTTGTATGCAATGTTTTTTTCTAAGTTTCTAATTATTTTCTTTATTTTTTTCGTTGTGAGAGTTGAAGGGAGAGGTGGAGGAAAGAGGTTGGCCTCAAGATTACTGAAACTCAAAAGTGCTAAAGATCTCTATGATTTTCTTTTTTTTTTTTTCTACAATGGAAAGAAGAAACAAAGTGTTTTGGAAAAACCTACACTTAAGTATTTTCACAAATGCACAAAAAATAATGTAAAGAGAAAGAACGTGGATACTACCCACCATTTTCTAACATCACTCACAAAAGCTCTCAGAAAAGTAACAAGAAAGAAATTCTGAAAAAAATCTAACTTCTTTGGCTAAGTACTTAAAAAGTGACTTTTATAAACATGGTCCCAGTTCTGAGGATTAAATATTCTCAGAAAAATTGGCGTCTGCCCACCTAATGTCACACATTGAGTCACAAGTGATTACTGCTTCTGTTTACCTACAGATGCCTAATGGGAAAATCCATTTAAATTGTATATCAAAAACTTAAAGAACTCAAATCACTGGTCCATGTAAGCTTAGATAAATTTCTACTTGATTATATTTTATCAGAATTATATTAGCTGTGCTTTTATAGCTGATCCAACCATATATCTATGCATATTTTTATGAGCATACAAATATCTAGGTTTTATTGGGAGACATTAGCTTCACTAAATGTTAGATATGTAAAAAATCCACCTTTGATGCTGTTGATCATTGTACCAGTATTTTGCAAGTGACATAAAGCTGGCAGAGGCATAGGAGTGACTCAGCTCACCGTACACCAGATAGCAACAGTTGTTGACATAAGTTACATCCCCTCATAGGATGTAGGGGAGATTTCTCTTGCCACTTTTTGCATATATTTTAGAGAACTGCCTAGCCAAGGTTGATCTTGCTTTGAAAATCAAGGAGGAAGAGTATGTGGATACTTCCATATATAAAAGCAGATACTATAACCTGTTTCTATATATATATGTCTCTAGAATGTATATATATATATATTGAAATAATCACAGAATCACAGACTCACAGAATCATCCGGCCGGAAGA
>NW_010431453.1:0-279 GCF_000710305.1 Buceros rhinoceros silvestris
GAGCCCTGTGATCCCTCCAAGATCCCACCAAGATCCCTTGTGGATCCCCCCCGAGACCCTTCCTAGATCCCTCTGATCCCACTTGGGTCCCTCCAGGTCCCCTGGATCCCCCCTGATCCCACCAAGATCCCTCCAATCCCACCCAGATCCCAAGACCCCTCAGATCCCTCCCAGAGCCCTCTGGATCCCCCCTCCCTGCTCATCCGGATCCTCCCAGAGACCCTTCCTAGACCCCTCTGATCCCCCCTGAGACCCCACCCAGATCCCTCCGGATCCCCC
>NW_010431453.1:572-908 GCF_000710305.1 Buceros rhinoceros silvestris
TCGTCTGGCAAGTGGGGCCCTGGGGGGGCCAAAACCCACCTCGGGGGCCAGAACGCCCCTTTTGGGGTCAAACCCCCATTTTTGGGGGGTCAAAACGCCCCTTTTGGGGCCAAAACCGGCCTTTTGGGGGGCCAAATCCACCTTTTTTGGGGAAAAAAACCCCACCTTTGAGGGCCAAACTCAACATCTCGGGGCCAAACCCAACGTCTTGGGGCCAAACCCCACGTTTTGCATAAAAGCCAACGACTCGTGGGGCCAAACCCGACGGCTCGGGGCCAAAACTCAACTTCCTGGGGACAAACGCCACCTTTTTGGGGGCAAATGCCACCTTTTGGT
>NW_010431454.1:0-3508 GCF_000710305.1 Buceros rhinoceros silvestris
CTCTTTTCGGCCCTTCTCGTAGATGGACATCACATCGGCTAATCTCTAGTCGATTACAACACTCCTTGGTTAGCCAGGACTGCTGCCAAAAGTGGCTGGTGGAAACAAGGCTTGATTGAAAAAGAAAAAATACCCAAGTAGAAATAAGCCAATTCAGCTACCCTCCATCAATGCTCTTCCTCCACTATTATCAATTCACTCCATTAAGCTGGCTCATTATTTTAAGTAACAAACTGAAGAAATCTAAAATAGCAATGATTTAACTGGAGCACAAGACAGGTTTCACCAGCTTGTGAGCTGCAGTACGGGAGACGAGGGAGCTAGAAAGCTTCATGACCTACTGTCACAAATGCATATTGATGGCTGGAATGCTAATGCTTTGAAAAGCCATCTCAGTCTGTAGCACCTTGTATCTTGGCTCACAGTTTTGAAGCCACATGGCTTGATCCACCGTGTTCCATAACATTTTCAAATCACCACAAAGTATTTGAAAGAAAACAAACCAGCAGATGAGCTAATGAAATAGAAGGCTTCTTTTTATCTGGTTACTGTTAAGAATACAACCTTGCATTTTCATCAGTTTCACATTCACGCTTGAATTAATTCAACAGGAACAACTCTGAAATGAATACTCTCATTTCCCTAAGATTAGATATAAAAAGCCTCTGAACTTCACAGATTCAAGGTACAAATCCCAAAGGCATTCTGGAGATGGTGAAAGTACCCAAGTTAGAGTCCCAAGGATCTCTGCTTCTATTAACTAGATTACAGGCAGACTTCATTACAAGCAGAAGTTTAAAATTCGAGTTAAGAGCATTATATTTAGGATATGTACCAAATCAAATACATCAAATCAATATCTGATGCAGCACTTCCTTTCAACTCTTGAGGCAGAATTTTGATGCAAGTCTGAATCCAGTTCAAGCAGGCTTAATCACTAAATCCCAACCTCGAATCTGTTCCAGGATTAGGACTTAAGTATCATCTGCAGGTGGTTTTACACAAAGCACTCTTTTTCATCACTCTGTATTCCAGCTACTAACAAATAAAATTATCATTATGATACATCACAATCCTACTAGAGAGACACGACTGAATGGACCCATCCTGAGACTCACTGCTCACTACCATGCTAGGAAGAATTGGATAGTTGGTAGCAGCATAGCAGTGGTTAAGACAGCAGCATCTGTGGCAGATGAATATCCTTTTCCAGATATGTTAGCAAAGGAGACTGCACTGCATATAAATTCTGTGACAAACAGCTCAAAAAAAGTCATATGCATTAAGTAAACAACTCATATGCCTGACTTGAGATAATGAATCACATTTACTACACAGTAATGCCTTCCAAAGCCCTGCAAGTTATTTGTTCTTCATCGGTATCAAACATTTGAGAAACTAGCAACCACAACTTTATTAACAACAGCAACATTAAATGGAAGTCACATTTATGCATCTCTAATATGGTCTAAATACTGTGTGGGAGTGAAACAAAACAAAACAAAGCACAGAGGAACAAGAAAGCTATTTCACCAGAGGAGACATATTTATGTGAAAGCTACAACACACCAGCTTACTTGGAAGTTGCCTTAAACCTCTAGATGCCCTAGCTTCCACGGAGAGAAAACAGGCCATTCTTGCAGCTGGTATTCAAGGAAGACACAGCCCCACCTATTCAACATTCCCCTCTACCCTTACAGTCTTCCTGCAAATACAGACACTTGAGGGATTGACTGAAGATATTTGTGTGCGATTGCCAATATTTACGCTAACGGCAATGAGGTCATCCGCTCTGTTTTGGCAAGAACTGACTTAACTTGGTTTTGTAGGGACAAATCCTATCACGGTGGATCTTCAACATCTGTCTCTGAACTTAATCATGGGATGCTAGGCACTGGTACTGAAGAACATACAGTCAAAGATAAAACAGCATCTCAGCTGCTCAGTAATGCTGTGTGCAGAGCTGAGGTGCTCTCGCACTCTCTGGGCTACCATCATATTGCTTATGAAGTCCAGCTTGTGTTTCCTTTTTTAAACAGAAAACAAAACCCAGAGATCTAATAAGGACATTTTTAGTTTCCACTGCTCCTTCTTACCAGACTTGACAAAATAGTCTCCATTTCTGTGGAAGACGACTTGTCTCCAGAGACACAGAGAGGACAGGCTGTGTACTCTGGAGAGCTGTTAGCTACTATCAGTATGAATGAGTTAATAGACTCATTCTAAAATGAGGGTTAAGGATTTAGAACTTTGCATCAGACCTTAACAAAAAGAGCCTGATTTGTTTTAAATGAGAAGTGGTTGCTGGGATTTCTAATCTTTACTGATATGCAGCTATGGAAAGGTACAATACCAGGTAACATTAGGAGGCCAGAATAACTTATTAAGCACGATTACTTAGCAAGCAATCCAAATCCCAGAAAGAAATCAAGGGGAAGTGTCCACACAGTTTCCACCAATTTTAAGATAATGAGCAAATAAAATCCTAAAATTAACCAAAATATAAAGTATTAACAAGTCCAGACATCCAAAGCATGACATTTAAAGTAAAAAACCAATTACGTAAGTGTAATATATCAGAAAAAAGAATTAAAGATTTTTTTTTAATGAACAAATTAAAAAGCCACATTAAACTTCCATGTCCAAATTGCCCATGTGCTTCTAAGCATCTTTATCAAATCGAAGGTATTGGGCATTAGCAATCCTGGGGGGCAGTTCAACATTCTGTGTTTTGGACTTCTTTAGCAGAGTTGTAATTCAAGTTTTCCGTGCAAAACAGAGAGTACACTAGAGTTTTACATTATACGCATCTAATGCAGTCCAGCTTAATAACCCCCCCCCAAAATCCAACAGAACTGTGCAAGTCCTTGGGACATCTGCATTACTGAAGGTGACAATAAAGGCCTATGGTTTCAAGAGCAACTCAATTAAGACTATTCACATAGCACATGTTTCTATTTGTTTCATGTGTTCAAGGGGCTTCAATTTCCAGACAGTGCCGAGGTCTCAGGCTCTGCAACTTTGATCACTTCAAACAGCTCAGATGGAGTGGCCTAAAACAGATGAACTGCAGTGACTCAAAATTTTGATCTCATTTGCTCAGATCCCCATCTTATGCTTTGGGGTTTTTTGGGGGTTGGGGGTTTGTTTTGTTTTGTTTTTTGCTTAAGGTTTTTACTGCATATTTTCATTCTAAGGGCTAAAAGAAAAGAACAATCAAAACTTTCAGCTCTTATTTTCAGTCCCAGTCAGTCTCTGCCTGACTAGGAAGCAGTGTGCTTTCACTGCAATACCTGCATCTTCTGTAGGTGGCCGAGTCTGTTGTCCTCCCAGGACAATACAGAAAAACTCCATGCATGGAAACTTAGGAGCTTCCAACCCTCTGTGTGGGAACAGTTTGCAAAAGAGAAAGCCTTTAATTAAAGACAACTTTGAACCCGAAGTCCTGCTTACTATTTGCAGTCCTTCCACCTTCTTCCTTACTACAAGAAGGACATTGAGGTGCTGG
>NW_010431455.1:0-3735 GCF_000710305.1 Buceros rhinoceros silvestris
CCTTCCCCCGTGCTCCTCCCTGCAAGCTGCTGCCTGCTCCCAGCCACGCTGCGTTCCCAAACCCTGAATTAATGACCTGCCATTTTTTTCTTGTTTATGATTAATTGCAAAATTAATTTGGGTTTTAAAAACCTTTAGCTCATGGCCCAGCATGTTTGTTTTGCTCAGCTTACTCTGGAGAAACCTCTGGTTTAGAGTATTTCAGCAGAAATGGCTTCTCACAACCTGCAGCTGACATGGAAACTGAAATTCATGAGCCAATACTCTCCTTAACAATCTTGCACTCATATGCGTGTAATTTAAAAAAAAATTATTAAGAACCCCGTGGCTGCCTACAAAGATGTAGATGAACCGTGTGCCTCATTTGTACTGTATGTACCACTGAAAATCCCTTTTTAATTTGCTCTGGCACCATTAAATACGACTGCTCATACAGCATATAACACCTTTTACAGCAGTAAGACCAAAAAAAAAAATTTTGGATAAAAGAAGTACAGAAACAAATTTCCACCCAAATCTCAGTGCAAACAAAACCCCTCTCCTAGTTCATGGTACATAATCAAGGTTTTATTAGTTCTAAATCAGCACATATACATGGAGGTGTAACACAGCCACTGGTTAGAAAAGGAATTTTCAGTGAATTAACTATGTAAGAACAGTGAGTTACTGAAAAGAAAAGCATCTGAGGGGCAAATGAAAATGTAAGGTACAGAGCTAAAAACTCAGCTGTGGCCGTTGCGATACGCACCCAACAAGAACCTGGCAACACCAGCCAGCCCTGCCAGGAGTGGCCGGGTTCCACCGATCCGGGCGGGCGGTGCTCCCTCCGCGGCGGCAGACACAGCTGCCGGCTCTGAGCCCCCTACACGTGCCTGAGGTCTGGCCATCGAGGTGGGTTCTGGTGGAGCGGTGTGGCCATCAGCTTGGCGCTAGCTGTTTCTGCGGGCAGCCCAGGAGGCAAGTTGCCCCCGAGGACGGGTAGGAACCTGCTCCTGGGCACTGGTCCCCACTGGCTTGGTGCGGGAGGCGCTGACAGCAGTCCCAGTCACGTTCGTGTACGGCTCCTCGGGTCTCTGCTTACAGGGCAGGTGTGAGCTCCTAAACTGTCGTCTGGCTCCAGCACATGACCCAGTTCCTCAGGAAGACGCTTGACGAAGACTTTGCACCGTACCTCCAGTCTGCAAGGTCTGGGCTGTGTGAGGAAGCCTATGCGTGGACACACCACGTTCTCCCAAGGGGTAACACCTCAGCGCAGCAGGCTGCCAGCTGCCTGCACTCTCTACTTGTGTCCTTCATCCAGCAGCCTCAGACTCTGGCATGTGGAGGGTGGAAAGTGGGAAAATGATGAAAAAGAGAAATCTGTGCTCAAGGTGTGCTCCCCATCAGCTGCCGCAATTGGATTGGTGAATCAATCACAGCTGCAGCGCAGAAGGCCACAGCTGATCTCCGTATTGTCGCTGTGGAACTGCAGCTTGTGGGTGGAAAAAGGTGGGCAGAAATGAGCCAGCTGCTTCTAGCCTGAAACAGCTTGAGAAAACACCTCCTGTCCTAATTCTAACCTCACTGAAGTCAACAAAATCAGAGCCTGAGGCGCTTCAATTAGAAATTCCCAAAATGTATCCAGCCAGACTTTAAATAAGAGTAAGTTCTTGATTCAAGCAATTGCAGTTCTTGCTCGGTAAAGGAACCAGCCCAGCGCTCACAGGTCACGTGTCATGAGAAATAATTCAGCTGAGTTACAGGATTTCACTACTGCAGGAGGTGGCGTAAGCTGGTACTGGGGGACAGGGGGCAAACTGCCAGCAAACGAGGAAGGTGGGGAAAATGAACCGAGCAAAATGAAGTAAACTTTAAAAAAAAAAAGAATAAAATTAGTAGGCTCTTGTTGTAGGGCAGAGAAAAGTTGTGCCTCAAAGGTTGGTGCAGCCCCTTGATGAAGCCAACATCTCTGTGCGTGGAGGCGGGTCGGCAGCAGAGTGGGCATTAAAACCACTTTTCATCAAGAGCTCTGGAGAAAAGAACCTGTTGAGAACAGGAGGAAAGTCTCTCTCCTGGGTCGCTTCTCAGGGAGAAGGCAGCAAACAAGGGCAGGAGTGCCCTGGGGCTCGCGTGCAGGCAACAGGCTCCTCAGGACCATCATTAATGCTCCAGGCAAGGAGACGTGAAAGGGGGCAAAATTTGCTAACGTGACAAAATGACCCAAGTTATTCACCATCAGAACTGGAGCTCGTGAACAAAACATTTCACTGCACAGAGCGGTTTGGCAGGAGGAAGGCTGTTGGCACTCAGTGGTGATCACCTTGAGCATCGCCTGCAGGAAAAGCCCAGGCCCCCAAGCCACAGGCAGAGGAGGCAGAGGATGGGACGGGCTGCGGAGCTGCTCGGCCACGGCGCATCGTTTCTTGCTGTGTGCCCGAACAGACCAGCTGTGTCCAGCCTGGAGAAGAAACGCTCTGGGGGTGGGACATGAGAGAGCAGGGAGACAAGTGCTGGGGCTCAGCAGGCACCGAGAGCAAAGCCCAACTGCTCCTTGCACAGGTTATGGGTTACTTTGTGGAGTGGTTATGGGTTACCTTGTGGAATGGTTATGGGTTACCTTGTGGAATTACCAGGCATTAAGCCGAAAGTAAAGCTTAAGGGGGTGTCGATCACATAGTACGTAATTAAGTTGTGCGATTCACTCCTCCAACGATCGGTGCAGAAACCACATCCTAGGCAGTTTCAAAAGGCCTGGACAAGCTCAGGAGAAACAGACCCACTGGTGGGTATGGAGCATGACACGACTGCCTTTAAATTCCAACCAGCAGTGAAGAAACGCTGGAGGAAAAATCGGATCTTTCTGTCCTCGTGCCCTTTTCCTAACCCTTGCGACACTCTGTCTGCAGAGAGAGCCTTTGACGGGTCGTCTCTCGGCAGAGGATATTTTCTCACGCAGAGCTGTTCCCCTGGGCAGTCTCCGCTGGTGCCAGCCCTGCACTGTCCCAGTTGTGCATACTGGGGTGCGCTGGTGCCTTCTGTGGACGCTCAGCACCCGCTGCGGGGGAGCTTCTCCCTAGGGCTGCTGCGGGACTGCCCCCAGCTCAGCGTCTCCTGCAGAAAGCAGTGCTGCTGCTCGTACCGACCTCTGCTCTGCCTTTCAAATTCAGGCTGGTGAGCCACAGCCACCCGTTGAAGAAACGAAAATGAAGTGTTTTTCCTGCACACTGATGACTGAGTGTGCTCAGCACCTTTGCTTTCTAGTCTACAGTGAATTTTATTTCTTCCAACATCTTCGGGGTACACACCTCTGGCACAGAGGAAAATTCGGTACAGCGAGAAATCCCACCGTGCCTGTGAGCCTCCCGCTATTTATCGCTGGAAAGCTGAAGAAGCAGAACCAAGCGATGCTCAGTCCTGGGCATGGAGCCACTGAGATGTACCCAAGGGCTCAGCCGCTCCGCTGCTGCGCGGACGCAGAGGGCAAGGAGGGGGGAGTCAGGCTTCACCCCAGCGGGGACTCTGACATGCTCCAAGAGGGAGATATATTCAGATCCCTTCATTTATATACAGCTCTGAGAAGATGTCTCTGACGCATCTTCTTTAAAACACATTCCCTTCTCTCTAGTTCAGAGAGGGACAGGCAAGGGCCAGCAGCAATTTGCAGCTGCAATCCAAACGTAGGCACAAAGGAGAAAATTACACCTTTTCCCTGTGGTGGTGACCTACACAACCCCTGTGTGTCCAACCGCTGCACAA
>NW_010431456.1:0-382 GCF_000710305.1 Buceros rhinoceros silvestris
GGCACGGGCCGGCTCCCCGGGCAAGGGTGGGGAACCGGGGGGGCCCTGTACCTGGCTTAGGGGAAGGGGATGCGTCGTGCTGCGGTGCTCCATCCTCTGCGTCCCTGGGGTGCCCCATACCCCCTTGCTACATCCCCAAACGTCCCCCACAGCTCGTTGCTCCATCCCTGGAGTCCCCCTACCCCATTGCTCCATCTCTTATGTCCTCATCACCTCACTGCCCTGTCCCCTGTGTCCCTGGGGTTCCTGACAACCCACTGCTCCATCCGCTGCATCCCTGGGGGTCCCCTATACCCCGTTACTGCATCCCTGGGGGTCCCCTATACCCCACTGCTCCATCTCGTGCATCCCTGGGGTCCCCGTCACCCCATTGCTCCATCCC
>NW_010431457.1:0-384 GCF_000710305.1 Buceros rhinoceros silvestris
AGGCCGAAATCAGGCAGCAGCTCGCGAGTGGCCAACAAAACTCCCAGGACAGAGCCAGAACAGCTCGAGAGGGGCTGCTGCACCCCCCGGAGCCGGGCAGGACCCCCTCAGCCGCCTCTCCCCAGCAAGAAGCCAAGGAACGGAGGCTCTGGCGCCAGGCATGAGCTGCCGGAGAGATGGGCGCTGACAGCTAAAGCATGAGCTGCCGGAGCGATGGGCGCTGACAGCTCCTTCCCTGTGGGCAGCGACGGAGGGGACCGGTGGCAGCGGGTCCCCCCTGGGGAGCAGCTCCCGGGGCTGCGGGTCCTGCGATGGGGCACAAACGGGCGGAGGAGGCGTCCTGGGGCAGGGGAGGACAGTCCCGCTGTCTCTCCCCCAGGTTTC
>NW_010431457.1:593-846 GCF_000710305.1 Buceros rhinoceros silvestris
CCGTCCCAAACTTGCCGGCGATGCGCAGGACGCGGCTCCCGCCGGGAAAGCGGACTAAACCTCCGCAGAGCCGGGACGGGGCTGCTCCCGGCTCGGCGCAGAGAGCCCAGGGACAGAGTTACCCCTGTGTCACCCTCCCAGCGATGGCCTCAGCTCTGTGGGTGTCTGCTCCCCGCTGCCTCGCCGGAGCCAGGTGCCAGCGGGGCTCTCCAACCCCAACACCCCCTTTGGGAGATGGATTTTGCTCCCCTCT
>NW_010431458.1:1051-4229 GCF_000710305.1 Buceros rhinoceros silvestris
CCTCCCCTCCCCCTCGCTCTCTCCAGGGCTGCCGCGGTTGAGGCTGTGGGAGTATGAATCAGCAGCAGCAGAGAATGGCCGCAGTCGGGACGGACAAAGAGCTCAGTGACCTGCTGGACTTCAGTATGGTGAGGGCGCGCGGCCGGGGGCTGCGCTTGTGCGGGGCGTTGGGGAGCTGCGGGAGGGAGGAAACGTGAGCCTGCGAACTGGACGTGATGGGTTTCAGATGGGCCGTGTTTGTGCGCAGGCACATGTGTGGCAACTTGTTTATTTTCAAGTTAAAGCAAAGCCTCTGCCCCTCCTCCCCCCCCTTCCCCTCGAACGTATCTTGTTTCCTCACGGAGAGGTGGGTTGGGGTTTGTTGGGGTTTGGATGGGAAATTCTGGGGAGATGTAACAGCGTGGTGTGTTCGCTCTTTAAACGCTGGCTGCGAAACGGGCCGGGTGACTTTCTGCAGCCGTACCGTAACTTCAGCAGCTGATTAATCAGGTTTCTTCTCCTCTCCCCACATCCAGACTGTTAAACTTTTGCTCCCACAGGTTATTTTGTCACCGTTTGAAATGTGTCCAAGCTCTCCAGCACATTATTTTTGCAGGAGTTGGACACTTGTGTTCCCCACGCTCTGCTCTTCTGTATCCTGGAAACCTTGAGCTGCATTTAGGAGCTGTTTATTTTCAAAGAAACAGGACCTAAGAGTTCCCCCAGCACAGCTCAGAGGGAGAAGTCCTTTCTAGTCGTAGCAGAGTGAGGGTTAGCCCTCAGCGCGTCCGTCCGTGCTGCTGTCCGGGCTCGGCGATGTGCCATGTTCTGCCACTGGTGTCGGCAGGTGACTTGTGGAGGGGAGAGCTGGTGTTCAAAACAAAATAACTTTTTGTGCCGCATGCTGCACCCTCACAGTGTGCGTCTTGCTTGTTAGATAAGCAAACGTGCTGTGAAGATAGAAAAGCCCAGCTCCACGAGGAAGAATAACCGTGAGCGGCACTGGGCGGTCGCGGTCACCCAGCCCACGGCCCTGCTGGGCTGATTTTCTGGCGCCTTGGAGAAGGAGTACACGGAGCGAAAGCGGTGGCAGAATTAGAGACACGCACCGTCCTGGTACCTGTTAGGGCTCTGGAAGCGCTGAGGCTCAGCTGCTTTTCTCCAGCCCAGCACTAAGGTTTGGCGAAGGGAAATAAACCTTTTTATTTAGCTTTTATTTTACAAGCTGGGCTTGTGCCTATCCCGGCAGGGCTCTGCACTGGAGGTGGGGGGTCGGTGGTGGGGTCTCCCAGTCTCTGCCCTGAGCCATCCTCAGGCAGGAGGAGAGGCCCAGTTCTCCCAGTTTCATGCTCGTGTCCGTTAAACTGCCAGCGGTGTGTTTTTTACCGGGTACGTGTGGCAGTGGGTTGGGGGCCGCAGCGATGGGGTGTGGTAGAAACCAGGGCCATGTCCAGGGCTCGCTGGGGAGCGGTGCACGGTTCTTTGTCCCTCTCTCACCTCAGAGGTTCCGTGGGCTGGCAGGAGCCCTCCAGCTTTCCATTGCCCGCACCAGAGAGTGCCTGGTTCTGAGCTGCGCTTTGGGTCAGTACCCCCCAACCCACTCCTTGGCTGGGGCCACAGTGGCTCCTGCTTTGCTATTCTGCCCTCTTAGGAAAAAAAAAAAATCGTCAAATCCTACTCCCTGTTTAGAGCTTTAAAAAAAGCCAAGGCCTTATTTTAAAATGTAACGAACCGTCCTCATTTGCATGCCGAGAGCTGTATTCCCTGGAGAGGTCCTGACCTGCTCCCCCTGTACACGAATGTGACGGGAGCTGATTCTACACCTAATGGTTGAATTTGGCTTCAGCTGGAAACTGGGAACGTCCAGAACTTGTTCTGTGTTCAGGTCAGGCTCCTGTGTTGAGCAGCGGGGGCAGGATCAGGGCCTGCAAATGTCATTTGCCAGCAAACGATTCGGAGACGTTCCCTCCAGGATCAGTTGGCCGATGGGCTCCGGCGCAGCCTGGATCCGAGCCAGATGGGTTTCACAAACCCTCAGCTCTGCACGCGCACACCCTCCTCCTGTTTGCATAAAGGGAAGATCAACGGCTCTCCCGAAGGATGAGTAGCTAAAATTTAAAGCTCCCCTTCCTGGATGGTAGTCGATCTCCATCCCGGCGTCGCGAGCTTATGGTGCCCAGCGTGGGCCTGTCAGAGACTGCTCGTGGGTTGCTCTCCCTGTGTTGTGGTTTTTTTGACCAAAAACTCACTCTTTTGAGTATATTTATATTTTTGAGTAAGCAGGAGTGGAGCATCAGTCCACTGATGCTCTCCAGAAGAGTAGATGGGAGGGAAGTTGAGAGAGATTCAGAGCAGCTGGAAGCATTCGCTTCAGATCAGCATTTTGATTCTTTTTTTCTGGGGAAGATACGTTCGGCCCCGGTAAGCCGTGGTCCAGCTCCACGCTGTGTTTTGCTGGGCAGTGAGTGAATTTTAAGTGCGCTGTGTGGTCAGCAGTGAGTCCATGGGGTCAGTGAAGGGCAGGGTTGTGTGAGAGATGCTGTAAGTCGGGCTCAGAGCCCTGAACAGACGGACTCGCGCATTCTTTAATGAATAAATACATCGGGTAGTTACTGAGCTGCAAAGTGCTTCCCCAGAGCTTCGTGCCAGGGTGAAAATCAAAGGAGTCTGTAAGGTGCATCGAAGCGAGTAGAGCCCAACACCCAGCTCCGCAGCCTGAGCGCTGCTTTGGGCTGAGCTCGGCTGCGCTCGCCTCTACCCCTGAACAAATTGCCTTTTCTAATTGCCCCAAAGTACAGGTGATTTGTGAGCTTGCTCTCACCACCGCTCCCTGGCAGGGGGCCAGGACGGGCTTGCAGCTCTGGAGGAGAGCTTCTGAGAACGCATCCCTCCTAGAGAGTCGAGTCGCTGGCTTAACCTATTTATTAGGTTTGAGTTTTGGTTTGTTATCCCTCGGTCTGTGGTTGACAGGGTTTGCAGCTTGGCTCAGTGGCAGGAGCCACCCTCGGTCTGTGCTGTTGGGAGATGCTCAGCCAGGAGGACTCGACTGGGTCGTTCCGGGTACCGCCGGTGTTGGTGTGCTATGGGAAGGTGCAGGCAGGTATCCTGGCTGGGCCGGGCTGTTGGAGGGCACGGGCAGAGCACGCAGTGGGGCTGGGGGCCTCTCCGTGCCACGCAGCACCCTGCCAAGCTAGATAGC